>NC_056731.1:1095760070-1095775070 GCF_019279795.1 Protopterus annectens | reverse complement strand
TCCACATGATGTAGTGATTTATAGTAGTGGGTTGCTATGATATTGGCTATTGGAAGAAGTGCACTACTGCCTGCATGCCGTTAGTAAGTGGGGAAAACAATTGGTGTAAAGCCCATCACTTGAACATGAGCATCACCTACAAAAGCCTTGCTGCATCCTCTTCAAATCAGCTCGATCCCAGTAGTTGTAATAATGGGATAGATGGTTATGAAAGATGCATATGTGCCATCAGTACTCACTGTAATGATGTCCTGCTGAACAACTGCTATGGACATAGCATCCAGCTCTGTCTGCAGTGGGCCGTACCTGTCTACTGTGCAGATCTTCACAGAATGTCAAGATGTAGCCATCGTAGTGTTTGTTCTGTTCATCCAAACATCTATACAAGTCTGGAAATAGCTGGAGATGGAAATAATGAAGTAATGACAGACATGAGTTTCAGACCCCATCACCTTCAGAACTGTCATGGTAATGCAAAATCTGTCATGCTACAAACTTCATAGGTTTGTAATAGGCATATCTACGATCTGTCCCTGTATATCCCCCCATTGTTTGGCTTTGTACACATGTGATGCTCTAAGAGATGGATAGGTCTGGTCACAGCTGAGGAGCTGACACACCCTGAGGGAATCACAGGTCACGTATGGCAACCAGGAGAGTGTCTGTCAAACAGTCATGTCTGTGCCACTGCTAGGCCAGTTAATGGGATGTTGCCCATATCCATATATTACCTGTGAATATGAGTATTATACATGTTTGTATAGTAAATCTAGGATACCTGTATACGGCATGAGCATAGTAAAGCACTGTTGCAGATGTGTGTGTTAAACTACATGTGATATATTGAATTAATAACATTCAACTGGACAGTGTTCCCAGTTGTGACAGATATCTATAGTCACATACACATATACTTGGGTTATATCAGCTATATTAATACTTAATCAAAATTGAGTTCCCTGTTGTCACCCAGTGATGTGGACCAATGGCCAGAAGTCCTGGTATAACAGGTGGAGATGTATGATTGAGCTGCAAGACTGTAAATACAGTGTGTTATACTTACATTGAACACAAATGTATACCAGGTATCCCGTAAGCATGTGTATGTGTGCGTATGTTCAGCTGAAAGGCACAGAATTAATAACATGGTTCACAAGCAGTTCGGAAAATAGGATGCGCATGTTGCACGTGTGCAATATCACGGTCACTGCATACAACAAAATAAAATGTGTACTGCTATTGATTGTTGCATTACCATGACACTGATATGGGTACTACAGTAGGCATGCTTATCAGGTAGTAATCAGAGAAGTGTACAACTGTGTTATGACCCACTGTCCATGTGTACCACTAACAGCTGTATCAACATCCATATACACTGGATATCAAAGTGTGCACACCCCTGTTGGAATGCCAGGTCTGTGTGCTGTATGCCAATGAGACCACAGAAAGTCATGTCAAAACGTTTCTCACCTCATATGTGACCCATAACCTTTACAATTCTATTAAAAAAGAAACAAAATTGTTTCATGGAAGGTGAGCACCCATTGCCAAGTGAAGATGTAATATGACATTAGAGTACAAACCAAGACAAATGGATGCTGTAATCATCTCAGCTGGTGTTTACACAACATATCAGTGTAAGGGTGTGCACACCCATTCAACTGGCTTACTGTTCTGAATATTAATGCCTATATATTTTCACAGGACAGGTTGTTATGTTGCCTATTGAACTGAGCAGGCTATAGGTCACATCACAGGTGGGGATTGTGTTGACATGTGCTTTTGTGGGGTCATGTTTCAATTGCACAACTACCATGCATCGTAACAGGGTGTATACACTTTATATCCACTGTAGCTATATGGAATCAGCAGTACCTGACCTGTGCAACCAGCCTCCACCAACGATAGAGTAATCTCCCTTGGTGGACAGCAGCAAGACACAAAGCACACAATAGGTTGCTTTAGTGGCTGGACAGGGACACATAGGTGCAAACCACAACTTGGAAGCAAGTGCACCTCTATCTGAGCAAGCATGTAGCTTCACATGTGACTTCCTGTAAGGCTGACTATGACTAGAAATCAGACATATCCAAACCACCAAGGCCAATTGCATCCATGTCTCCACATATGTATGCAGTCTCAGAGGCAGTAACACAAGTCAACCTGTACTGAGGGTAAAGCACACCTCATACACACATGCCATGGATACAGGCAACCTGCATCAGACAGGATAGGTGGGAACAGTGGCACCCTGCCCACAACATTTGTACAGGGGAATATGCACATCAACCATGCTTCTGTCCACATCAGTGGTGAGCATGTACATAATGCCAACTGATGGCAACAACAGCAAGTCTCCATGGGGCATGAGAGCATCACAGTCTACTTCCTCCATGAACTCAGGCATGTGCTCATAGCTCAATGCCACAGTACAGTCAAACACAGACTTGCCACCATCCTCATGGAAAATGGCCACTGTCATCTCTCTACACAGAAATGAATGGAGAATAGTGGATTATACCATTAAGTGTCCAACATTGGGGGAACTGGACAGGTCAGGGCCAGGAGTGTAATGCAAGATGTCAAAGCCATGATAGCGTACAATGTAATGGTATAGTCTGGATTATTTGCAAGTAATATCCACTGTTGATATGCACGTGGACAACTGTATGAGGTCCTGTGACCTGTTTGTTTTCCAGGTACAATGCCCAGGGAATGTTTGCCAGCATTCATGAACGTTGAGAATGACACAGTTATCCAACTGATCATCCAGCATCATGGCATACTATTTGGCCGTTGGGCTCAGGATCTGCAGGAGAGGACTACACTGTGGAACGAGCTTGTACACAGGGTAAACAATGTCAGCCTGCACAGCCAAAATTATGATCAGGTGTGACATTGTTGCACTGACCTAATCCGCCACGGCCGTCAGCATGCTGCTGCTGTTAGGAGGGACCAGCTAGCCACAGGTGGGGGTCATGCCATCCACCCCCCACTGGCACATGCTGAGGAGCTCCTCACCAGCCTTGGGGCACCTGCCCTCCAGACAAGCCAGCAGGCTGAAGACAGCATTGTGGAGGTGGGTGCCACCCACACAGTAGATGTGGAGCGTGTAGGTAAGGTCCCAGGGCACCTTACTAGACCACTGTTGCTTATCCATTTTTATCTGTAAAGTGTCTACATGCATATGTCAGATAAGAGTATGTTGTTGGAGTGTAGTAATGAACAGATGTGTATAATACTTAGTATTGTGTGTTTGTGCTGTCGATGTGCTGAAATGCTGCTTCCACCCTGTACCAATGCCACAGGTGTGGATACTAACATTACTTCTCTCACACAAGTATTTAGGTCCCTCTGGTGTACAGCTGGGCCAGCATCCTGTAGCTGGTGAGTATGGAGTTGTTTTTTTAAGGTTTGCCAATGCACAGACCATGTTATGGTCATGCTATTTGCCATGCACACATTTAACACACCTACCGATAATGCATGCTGTACATGATGTTCATCGTGCATACAGCTGCAGTAATCACAGATGGGTTCTCTGCCGTCAGGCGGGTCCTCGGTCGGCCGAATTCCAAAGTCTAGATTCGGCATCGGTGTCGCTTTCTCTCTTGACGTCAGTGAGGCCAGAGTATATAAGACACAGCCGACGCCATGTTCTTCAGTCTTTTTTGCCTCGCGGTGCCCGAAGCAGAAGCAGTTCGCAAGTGCCGGTCGGCTAGCTCCTGAATTACGAAAAAAATTGGAAACTGAAGTCTTCATTAAAGCTAAGTACCCCGTTGGGGAAACTTTTCTTGCCTCAGACCAATGTCAGAAAAAGTTAATAATTGTATTGCTTGTGGGAAGCAAATACCGCATAAGGATTTCCATTCCCTCTGCATACCTTGTTTAGGCCCAGACCACGACGTCTCGGGCTGTCGCTGGCGCTACCTTCAATAAACGCACTATTAGCGCCGGGCGGAGTTCGCCCAACACTTTTTTGGAAAAGCCTTTGATTATAAAATGTCGTCGGAGACTCCGACTACCGTTTTGTCCAAAAAACGCAAGGATAAGGACCGACACGCGAGGTCAGCGGTCCCCACCGACACCACGCCAAAACCGGCTACACGTGGTCCGGTTCTCAGCGAGACGCCTTTGCAGTCCCTGACTACCGACGACACTTTTTTGGCGGTGTCCTCTGTACCCGAGACCGCAGGTACCTCGGCCCTTTCCCAGACTACAACCGAAGCCATTGCTAATGTTGAGCCTCCTAATGTGGACAGGTCCACTTCCACCCATGGAGTCTTTAGACCTTCATCTTCTTTTTCTATTAAGGCCTTTACTAAATCCAAAGCAGCCAGGCATCCCAAGAGGCCTGTTGCACAAGGCCCTTCTCCAGGCCCCATGCCTAAAAAACAGATGCTGAAAATGGCTGAGGATTTGATTACTCTTATCAGGGATTCTCAAACCCCTCCAGACAAGAGACCCAGAGTGGAGGAAGATTCTCCCTCCTCTGATCATGGCTCCATTTTATCAGAACATTCTGATGTAGAGGAACACTCTTACTCCCCTTTTGAAGATTCGGATGCAGAGCAGTCCATTCCTTCTGTATCTCCTCCTGAGGATTTTTCCTTTGGGGAAACCTTGCACACTTTAAGGGAACACTTCCATTGGGAAGGCCAAGACTTTTCTGATTCCAAGAAAAGACTTAGGGAATTTCTTTTGTTACCTCAACACAGGCCTCTGGCGATACCTCCTGTTTTGGACATACTTGATGATGTTTATTCGGAGGCTTGCCTTAACCCGGATTCCTGCCTCCTGCACCAGTCAAACCTGATAGGTACTACAGACTGTTGGAATGCCAGGTCTGTGTGCTGTATGCCAATGAGACCACAGAAAGTCATGTCAAAACGTTTCTCACCTCATATGTGACCCATAACCTTTACAATTCTATTAAAAAAGAAACAAAGTTGTTTCATGGAAGGTGAGCACCCATTGCCAAGTGAAGATGTAATATGACATTAGAGTACAAACCAAGACAAATGGATGCTGTAATCATCTCAGCTGGTGTTTACACAACATATCAGTGTAAGGGTGTGCACACCCATTCAACTGGCTTACTGTTCTGAATATTAATGCCTATATATTTTCACAGGACAGGTTGTTATGTTGCCTATTGAACTGAGCAGGCTATAGGTCACATCACAGGTGGGGATTGTGTTGACATGTGCTTTTGTGGGGTCATGTTTCAATTGCACAACTACCATGCATCGTAACAGGGGTGTATACACTTTATATCCACTGTAGCTATATGGAATCAGCAGTACCTGACCTGTGCAACCAGCCTCCACCAACGATAGAGTAATCTCCCTTGGTGGACAGCAGCAAGACACAAAGCACACAATAGGTTGCTTTAGTGGCTGGACAGGGACACACAGGTGCAAACCACAACTTGGAAGCAAGTGCACCTCTATCTGAGCAAGCATGTAGCTTCACATGTGACTTCCTGTAAGGCTGACTATGACTAGAAATCAGACATATCCAAACCACCAAGGCCAATTGCATCCATGTCTCCACATATATATGCAGTGTCAGAGGCAGTAACACAAGTCAACCTGTACTGAGGGTAAAGCACACCTCATACACACATGCCATGGATACAGGCAACCTGCATCAGACAGGATAGGTGGGAACAGTGGCACCCTGCCCACAACATTTGTACAGGGGAATATGCACATCAACCATGCTTCTGTCCACATCAGTGGTGAGCATGTACATAATGCCAACTGATGGCAACAACAGCAAGTCTCCATGGGGCATGAGAGCATCACAGTCTGCTTCCTCCATGAACTCAGGCATGTGCTCATAGCTCAATGCCACAGTACAGTCAAACACAGACTTGCCACCATCCTCATGGAAAATGGCCACTGTCATCCCTTTACACAGAAATGAATGGAGAATAGTGGATTATACCATTAAGTGTCCAACATTGGGGGAACTGGACAGGTCAGGGCCAGGAGTGTAATGCAAGATGTCAAAGCCATGATAGCGTACAATGTAATGATATATTCTGGATTATTTGCAAGTAATATCCACTGTTGATGTGCATGTGGACAACCGTATGAGGTCCTGTGACCTTTTTTCATGTTTGTCTTCCAGGTACAATGCCCTGGGAACGTTTGCCAGCATTCATGAACCTTGAGAATGACACAGTTATCCAATTCATCATCCAGCATCATGGCATACTATTCGGCCGCAGGGCCCAGGATGTGCAGGAGAGGACCACCTTGTGGAATGAGCTTGTACACAGGGTAAACAATGTCAGCCTGCACAGCCAAAATTATGATCAGGTGTGACATTGTTGCACTGACCTAATCCGCCACGGCCATCAGCATGCTGCTGCTGTTAGGAGGGACCAGCTAGCCACAGGTGGGGGTCATGCCATCCACCCCCCACTGGCACATGCTGAGGAGCTCCTCACCAGCCTTGGGGCACCTGCCCTCCAGACAAGCCAGCAGGCTGAAGACAGCATTGTGGAGGTGGGTGCCACCCACACAGTAGATGTGGAGCGTGTAGGTAAGGTCCCAGGGCACCTTACTAGACCACTGTTGCTTATCCATTTTTATCTGTAAAGTATCTACATGCATATGTCAGATAAGAGTATGTTGTTGGAGTGTAGTAATGAACAGATGTGTATAATACTTAGTATTGTGTGTTTGTGCTGTCGATGTGCTGAAATGCTGCTTCCACCCTGTACCAATGCCACAGGTGTGGATACTAACATTACTTCTCTCACACAAGTATTTAGGTCCCTCTGGTGTACAGCTGGGCCAGCAGCCTGTAGCTGGTGAGTATGGAGTTGTTTTGTTAAGGTTTGCCAATGCACAGACCATGTTATGGTCATGCTATTTGCCATGCACACATTTAACACACCTACCAATAATGCATGCTGTACATGATGTTCATCGTGCATACAGCTGCAGTAATCACAGATGGGTTCTCTGCCGTCAGTCGGGTCCTCGGTCGGCCGAATTCCAAAGTCTAGGTCCGGCGTCAGTCGGTCGGTGTCGCTTTCTCTCTTGACGTCAGTGAGGCCAGAGTATATAAGACACAGCCGACGCCATGTTCTTCAGTCTTTTTTGCCTCGCGGTGCCCGAAGCAGAAGCAGTTCGCAAGTGCCGGTCGGCTAGCTCCTGAATTACGAAAAAAATTGGAAACTGAAGTCTTCATTAAAGCTAAGTACCCCGTTGGGGAAACTTTTCTTGCCTCAGACCGATGTCAGAAAAAGTTAATAATTGTATTGCTTGTGGGAAGCAAATACCGCATAAGGATTTCCATTCCCTCTGCATACCTTGTTTAGGCCCAGACCACTTCGTCTCGGGCTGTCGCTTTTGCGCTACCTTCAATAAACGCACTATTAAGCGTCGGGCGGAGTTCGCCCAACACTTTTTTGGAAAAGCCTTTGATTATAAAATGTCGTCGGAGACTCCGACTACCGTTTTGTCCAAAAAACGCAAGGACAAGGACCGACACGCGAGGTCCGCGGTCCCCACCGACACCACGCCAAAACCGGCTACACGTGGTCCGGTTCTCAGCGAGACGCCTTTGCAGTCCCTGACTACCGACGACACTTCTTTGGCGGTGTCCTCTGTACCCGAGACCGCAGGTACCTCTGCCCTTTCCCAGACTACAACCGAAGCCATTGCTAATGTTGAGCCTCCTAATGTGGACAGGTCCACTTCCACCCATGGTGTCTTTAGACCCTCATCTTCTTTTTCTATTAAGGCCTTTACTAAATCCAAAGCAGCCAGGCATCCCAAGAGGCCTGTTGCACAAGGCCCTTCTCCAGGCCCCATGCCTAAAAAACAGATGCTGAAAATGGCTGAGGATTTGATTACTCTTATCAGGGATTCTCAACCCCCTCCAGACAAGAGACCCAGAGTGGAGGAAGATTCTCCCTCCTCTGATCAGGGCTCCATTTTATCAGAACATTCTGATGTAGAGGAACACTCTTACTCCCCTTTTGAAGATTCGGATGCAGAGCAGTCCATTCCTTCTGTATCTCCTCCTGAGGATTTTTCCTTTGGGGAAACCTTGCACACTTTAAGGGAACACTTCCATTGGGAAGGCCAAGACTTTTCTGATTCCAAGAAAAGACTTAGGGAATTTCTTTTGTTACCTCAACACAGGCCTCTGGCGATACCTCCTGTTTTGGACATACTTGATGATGTTTATTCGGAGGCTTGCCTTAACCCGGATTCCCTGCCTCCTGCACCAGTCAAACCTGATAGGTACTACAGAGTTCCTAACTCTCACCAATTCCTCTACAAAAGCCATAATGCTGACCCTGAGATCATTTCTCAAGGCCCCAAGGGATTGAAGGCCTCTACTGCCAAGAATCCACTTCCTGCCGAAAGAGAGTCAAGATCTTTAGAAAGGTGGGGGGGGGGGAAGGTATATACCTCGGCCACCCTTGCCATGAGGGCCTTAAATTGTCAGTTTCATATGCTTAAATATCAACAGTTCCTGTTATCACAATTAAGGAATAAAATGTCTCAACCTGAACAACCAGATTTAAAGGAGTTACAGGATATGATGCACAGTGCAAAGCAAGTGGGTAAACACACCTTACAATGTGGCTATGATGCCCTAGAGGCCTCAAGTAGAGCGGCTGCTACAGGATCAGTCATTCGTAGACATGCCTGGCTTAGGGAACAAAGCTTGCCTGATCATGTGAAAGCTAAACTTCTAGATGCTCCTTTACAAAAGGATGTGCTGTTTGGTACTAATGCTGAGGAGATATTACGGAAAATGGAAGAAAAAGCCAAATCTATGCAAACTGTCAAAGCTTTTTTACAGGTCCAACCACCACGTTTTAGCAGAAATTGGCCTTCTAAAAACTGGTCCTTTCCAGCCACTGACAAGCCCCAAAGAGGTAGATACAGACGCACAAGGGGCAGAGGGCAATCACAAGGATCATACAGAGGCCGACAATGGCAAGGTCCAGCACCAAGAGGTGGCGAAGACAGTGCACAACAATACAGAAAACAAACCCAATGACTCCCTCATTTCCATGCCAAGCAGGTCTCAGCTGGCAGCACCTTTGGGAGGAAAGCTAGCATTATTTGCAAGAAATTGGCATATTGTCACAACAGACAAATGGATCCTGGACGTCATAAACAGAGGCTACAAATTTCTATTCCACACTCTTCCAAAAATGAGAGGCATGCCAAACCTGCCACACAATCAAAGGGCAGAGGCACAACTACAAATTTTAAAGCTCATAAGCATGACAGCCATACAAGAGGTACCTACTCACGAACAAGGTATAGGTTTTTATTCAAGACTTTTTCTGGTACCAAGGAAAGGAACCGACTGGAGACCCATTTTGGACTTATCCATCCTAAACACATTTTACTGCACCAAAATTCAAGATGCTCACATTACAGCAGCTTCTTCCCATGCTGGGCAAGGAGTTTTGGCTGGTAACATTGGACCTCAAGGAGGCATACCTGCATGTCCCAATCAGACAAAGTTGCAGAAGATACCTCAGATTTCTTGCAGGTTCAATCCACTATCAATTCTCTGCATTGCCCTTTGGCTTATCTACTGCGCCCAGAGTATTCACAAAGTGCCTGGCATCAGTGATTGCCTACTGCAGACTTCAAGGGATACAAATTTACCCTTATTTGGACGACTGCCTGATCCAAGCGGACAGCAAACACATACTTCTGGAACATCTGGCTTATGTAACATGGTTAATGCATTCTCTGGGATATACAATCAACAAAAAGAAATCCAGGCTAACACCATCTCAGAAAATAACTTTCCTGGGTGCCAACTTGGACACAAACACCCAGATGGCCTATCTAACGCCAGAAAAACAGGGGCAGGTAACTCAGTACTTCAAAATACTAGCAAAATGTACCAGGCTTACTGCAAGGAAAATCCTGCAGGCTCTGGGATTCATGACATCTTGCATTCTTTTAATCCCATGTGCAAAGCTGCATATGAGGAAACTTCACTGGTACCTAAAAAACCTATGGTCTCAACACAGTCACAGTTTGGAAACAATAATACCAATAATTCCATGTTTGCAAAAGGAATTTCTATGGTGGGCCCAAGCATGTCAAGCAAACACAGGCTTCCCTTTCTGCAAGCCTCAAGCAAACCAAGTCATCACAACGGACGCCTCAGACTACGCCTGGGGGGCGCACATGACAGACAGGTGCATTCAGGGCAAATGGTCACAAAAGGAAAAGCACCTTTACATCAATCAAAAAGAAATGCTAGCAGTAATAAATGCAATTATAGCTTTCAAGGACTTCCTGCATCCAGGACAATTACTGATAAGAACAGACAACACCACAGTAATGTGGTACATAAACAAACAAGGCGGAACACATTCATACCCCTTGTGCAGACTAGCCATGACTCTTTGGAACTTGGCTCTGGAATGGCAAATTGAACTTCAAGCACAGTACTTGCCAGGATTGGAAAACATGCTGGCAGACAATCTAAGCAGAAATATGACAGATCCACACGAATGGAAGTTGCATCCTCAGGTGTTTACAGAGATAATACAAGAGTGGGGGAGGCCAGACATAGATCTTTTTGCCTCCCACATGAATCATCAATTGGAAAAGTTTTGTTCAAGGACCTTTCACCCAAAAGGCCTGAAGAGTGGACGCCCTTTCATTCAGTTGGACAGCATGGACAGTTTACGCTTTCCCACCTCTGCCTCTTCTGCCCAAGGTGCTCTTGAAAGCAAGAGCAGACAGACCGAAGATGATACTGATTGCTCCAGATTGGCCAAGGCAACACTGGTATCCGCTTCTGAGGAGTCTAACACATACTCCTCCCTGGTCCCTACCTCTAATGCCTCTTCTACTGACTCAGCACAGCTACAAAACGCTTCACGGTCAGCTGAAAACACTCAATCTTGCTGCATGGAAAAGTCCTTAACACCACAACAGATCCTACTTTCCAAGGAGGTGCAGGATGTCATTTTGGAGGCCAGAAGACCATCTACTAGAAAGGCTTACACCGCAAAATGGAAACGGTTCTGCTCTTGGAATGAGAAAAAAGGCCAGGACCCTAAAAAGCTGAATTTGCCTCAGATATTACAGTATCTAGCAGAGCTACTGAACAATGGACTTTCATTTTCTTCTATAAAAATCCATGCCTCAGCCATTTCTGCAGAATTCAACTCGGATCCACCTTTATTTTCTCACCCACTCTTACGACAGTTCCTCAGAGGGGCTAAAAATATAAGACCTCCAAGGAAACAGCCAATACCAGCCTGGGATCTTAATTACATTCTAGAAAAATTAACATTGCATCCTTTTGAACCAGCTGCATCAACAGATTTGCAATATTTGTCCTGGAAAACAGCCTTCCTTCTGGCCATCACTTCAGCTCTTAGGGTTTCGGAACTACAGGCCCTCATGGCGGTGCAGCCCTTCCTCATCTTCCATCAGGACAGGGTTTCCCTTCGTACCAACCCGTCTTTTATGCCTAAAGTGGTATCCAGGGTAGCTTTAAACCAAGCCATACACTTACCCACTTTTTACCCCAATCCTCAAAACCAAGGGGAAAGGTTGCTACATTCTTTAGACATCCATAGACAGCTACGCTATTATTTGGACAGAACAAAGTCCTTCAGGAAATCAGAACAACTTTTTGTGTCCTATGCTGTAGGGGCTCAAGGGAAGCCAGTGACCAAATTTCTAAGTGGATAGGCCACTGCATACGGTTCTGTTATTCAAATCATGGGAAATCTGTTCCCACAGGCATCAGATCCCACTCCACCAGGGCCACAGCTACCTCTACAGCCTTCCTCAGAGGAGTTCCTACCAAAGACATTTTGGAGGCCGCCACTTGGAGTTCTGTACATACCTTCACAAAACACTACCACCTGCCTTTATATTCCAAAACTAGAGCAGGCTTTGCCACTGCTGTGTTGCAGGGCATTCTGGCTCATCCCAGTTCCAACTAGTACCTACCACCCTGTGTGTAGCTTTGGGACTCTACCCATCTGTGATTACTGCAGCTGTATGCACGATGAACATAGTACAGTTTTGTACCTACCATAAATGTAGATGTTCGAGTGCTAATACAGCTGCAGTACAAGTTACCCTCCCGCCTTCCCCACTTGATAAAGGCATAGGGCCTAACCCCCTCTTCATACAACCTGACTGGGTTATCCTTCTATGGTTTATTTGCTTGCAACTACTGATTTTGGATTATATTGCATTATTTGTATATATATATATATATATATATATATATATATATATATATATTTATATATAATTTATGTATTGCCTTCCTTCTGGGGGCACCTGACATCTGGGGCAAGAAAGACTGAAGAACATGGCGTCGGCTATGTCTTATATACTCTGGCCTCACTGACGTCAAGAGAGAAAGCGACACCGACCGACGCCGGACCTAGACTTTGGAATTCGGCCGACCGAGGACCCGCCTGACGGCAGAGAACCCATCTGTGATTACTGCAGCTGTATTAGCACTCGAACATCTACATTTATGGTAGGTACAAAACTGTACTTTCATTTTTGTTGGTGATAACTGCACTGCATCACAGTTGTCACCATGGTGGCATATCTGAAGGGTATGTAAGATTCCTGCAGTATACCTAGCAATCTGTCAGCGCAAGATGTGTGGACAGAGAAGAACATAATGGTGGGACAAATGGCCTAAAGTAGTGACATGTCTGAAATATCACCCTTATACAGTGGATACAACAGTGTATACACCACTATTACGATGGCAACTGTACCTGTTATAAACAACGGCAGACCACAGTAGCACATTCCACACCTTTTACAACCTCTAATGTGATCCTAACTTGAGCAATGAATGTGTAATATGGAATCCAATGTTAGGACAACAAATATGGGGAATACAAACCTTACCAAACACTGGAAGCACATGTGTGCACACACTGCAAATAACATATTGTGGAAGTAGCTTGTGATGTACTGACAGCATTTACTCTTCTTGAGTACACATCTGCCATCAAGTACAGGGCCTCAATGTCACACCAAGTAATGGTCTGCTGTCCATGAAGTATGTCTATGACATTTGCCCACTCACCTGCAACAGAAGGAGTCGTGGCTTGCACACACCATACAAACCATAAAATGGATCCCATATCTGAAAGGTAACACTCAGGAGTGGGAAAAGTAGCCTTACCTCACCATTGCAAACACTGCAGTCATCTATGTGTGTATGAACTATGGGTTAACATTGATGTAAAAAATAAACAGATGCCCATCCAAAACAGATGACAAAACATGTTGCAGTCTGGTCATGGAGGCTGCCCAGAAACATGAGCAACACAGAGGGACTTGCAGGAATGTCTAGCAAGTACTACCTGTGCAGTACCTGTGTCGACAATCGCTTGGAGTCTGCATAAGTGTGGCCTATGGGTCAGGCTAATCAGACGGAAGAATTGTCCCACATGAAGCATCATCCAGGGCTCTGTACTGGTAGCAAAGCATAACATCAATTCTCCCAAAGTCGTGTTGCAATGTTTAATGGTGTCATGAGACCAAGGCTCAAACCTACAGACAATATTCATAAAGATACATGTGGTGCACAAGCAACACCTCACTCCACCTCAAGGCCACCATCCACAATTTTTAACTTGCTGGTGCCAGTGTACATCTTTAGGGTTGCTGTCCCTTAGCTGGAACTAGGCCGGTAGACATGGTGTTTGGAGTTTGGAACACTGCAAAATAACACTCATGTGTGGCCCATAGTTGTCAGGCATCTGTAATAAGACTGAGGATGGGGAGGGATGTCAGCGTGAAACTAAACAGTGAACTGAAGCATACATCCAAAGATCGCTAAGAATGGCTGTATCTGAACACCGTCAAGGTTATGAATTGTGCCAGACTTAACCCAGACTCTACAGCAATAATGAAGCCACTGTATGACCTCCAAGGGCTGTGCACATGAGCTGTCCTTGCAGTCTGGCAGAGTTGGGTGACCTTTGTAGGGCAGAATGACCAAATAATGGCAGGTGAAGATGAGTGATGCTAGTATACCCTTTCCAGGAATAGTGACTGCTGTAGTTCACTTAACGGGTGCTTCAACAAACCATCGTGTTAAGGGTGTGCTTTCTTATGCAACCCACATATTGTATGCATCTCATTCAGCATCTGCACGACTAACACATTTGTTTGATACTGCATTGGATTGCAAAGGTTATATGTCAAATATCAGGTGTGTGTAATGTTAACAAAAGCAGTATTGCGGCCCCATTGCATATCCTAGAAGAGGCTGGCATGTCACCAAGGGTGTGTACACTCCTCATATCCACATTAAGCTTTGAAGGTTGTCATTGTAACCGGATTTTATTGCACATACTTGCACTGCTGATGATGAGATCTGCAAATGAAAGGTCAGGCATTAATTATTGACATCAGTCCTCATATCATCCCAGGTATGTGTCAGACAAACACATAGGGGCTGTGAGCAACAGAGCAAGCATAACTGCCACACATATACACATTCAGCAATGGTCTTTACACTTGTGAGGTATGGTGCACAGTACATGCCAGTGTGCTGTACAGGTGCACAGCAATACTGAGGGGCATCACCTACTAACACAACTCATGCATCACGGAGATGTATAATGTTGGTAACAAGGATTGAGTATGGCTGCAGTGCATGCTGAGTGCCATATGTCATGCATGTTGACTGTTGGGTAATGAGAGGTCTGTGTAATATCTTTGTGCCACCTCACCTGTAAGTGTAAACCATAATGTACAGGTCTTAATTTATATTTCTTGTCTGCCCCTCATAGGTCTCAAGGTGGGTCAGGGTCCCCGCGCAGGCAAACTGATGTTAGTGTCCATAGAGACTCTGACAATGATGATAGGCATAGTGAGGCACAGGCAGTGTTGTCAGGGCCTGCATCTGTGCCATTGGTTGCCATCCCATTTTTATCCACCCCATCCACGTTCATAGTCACAATGCCCATACATACCC
>NC_056731.1:1095670070-1095755070 GCF_019279795.1 Protopterus annectens | reverse complement strand
ACTTCCCTCTACCATATCCAAGCATTTATCTTTTGGCAGCCCCCTTGGGGGGGAAAACTAGCACTTCATGCTCAAAATTGGCATTTAATTACCTAGGGCAAGTGGGTATTAAACAAAGTATCCCAGGGGTACAGATTTCATTTCCACATGTTGCCAATTCCAAACGGATGGCCAGATTTGCCACCAAACCAGTGGGCAGAGGCCCAGAAACAAGTCATGTCCCTCATGGATATGGGGGCTATTCAACCAGTACCAGAAAAGGAAAAAGGACAAGGATTTTATTCAAGACCTTTCCTGGTACCCAGAAAAGACAAATCATGGCGTCCAATTCTGGACTTATCTATACTGAACACGTTCCTGGACATTCCAAAATTCAAAATGCTGACTTTACAACAGCTACTGCCTATGCTAGGCAAGAATGCCTGGTTGGTAACTCTAGACATATCCCAATAAGGGAATCTTGCAGAAGATACCTCCGCTTCAAAGCAGGCTTTTTGCATTACCAATTCTCTGCACTGCCTTTTGGCTTATCTACTGCGCCCAGGGTCTTTACAAAGTGCCTGGCACAAGTAATTGCATTTTGCAGACAAAGAAACATTCAAATGTATCCTTATCTGGACGATTGTCTCATTCAGGCAGAGGACAAGGACACTCTTCTTCAACATGTGGCGTTTGTAAAAAGGCTTCTAGCATGCCTAGGGTACACCATAAACGAAAAGAAATCACAACTGATACCCTCTCAAATAATTACATTCCTGGGTGCAAGCTTCAATACAACTGCCCAGATGGCTTTCCTCACGCCAGACAAACAAATTCAATTGACAACATACTTCAAACAAATGACAACAAAAACCCAGCTATCTCCAAGACAAATTCTGAAGGCTTTGGGGTTGATGGCATCCTGCATTCTACTAATTCCTTATACGAGACTGCATATGAGGAAACTTCAGTGGTACCTAAAAAGCTTATGGAGTCAACACTGTCACAGCCTGGAAACAACGATTCCCCTCATTCCCTGCCTGCAACAGGAGTTTCTTTGGTGGGCAGAGACATGTCACCAAAACAAGGGACTGTCATTTATTCTACCCCCTGCCACCCGAACCCTAACTACAGACGCATCAGACTATGCTTGGGGGGCCCAACTTGACAGGGAGATGCATTCAGGGCAAATGGAGCCCAAACCAAATGCATCTACATATCAAACAGAAAGAAATGCTAGCTGTTCAGAATGGTCTGACAGCCTTCAAGGACTTACTTCATCCAGGACAACTACTGATAAAGACGGACAACACCACAGTTATGTGGTACATAAACAAGCAGGGGGGTACCCACTCCTACCCCCTTTGCAGACTAGCCATGGCCTTGTGGAACACAACCTTGACTTACCAAATACATGTTCAAGCTCAATTCCTGCCAGGAAAGCAAAATACTCTGGCAGACGACCTAAGCAGAAATGTTATGGACCCACACAAATGGAAACTGGATCCACAAATCTTCAGCATGTTAACACAAAAATGGGGAAGCCCGGACATAGATCTATTTGCCTCTCCCCAAAACTATCAGTTGGGCAAATTCTGCACAAGAACTCATCACAAAAAGGCATGGAAAGTGGATGCTGTATTCTTCAGCTGGAAAAACCTATCAGTCTATGCCTTTCCCCCTCTGCCTCTACTCTCCAAGGTCTTACTAAAAGTCAGACAGGAAAAAACAAAAATGATTCTAATTGCTCCGTACTGACCTTGCCAACACTAGTACCCGCTTCTAAGGAATATGTCACACCTTCCTCTGTGGTACTTGCCTCAGACACCTCTCCTATTGTCTCAGCAGAACTATCAAATTCTGCACACTCAGCTCCAAACTCTGAATGTTGCAGCATGGCTAATGAATTAATTTTACCAACCACATCTCTCAGTAAACCTGAGATGGATGTCATTTTGGAAGCCAGAAGGCCTAGTACTAGAAACTCTTATGCTGATAAATGGAAGAGATTCTGTGCTTGGAACCAAGCACAAGGAATAGACGCAGAAAACCCCAATATTCCTCAGATTTTACAATACTTAACTGAGATGCTTGACAAGGGCCTATCTTTTTCTTCAATAAAAATCCATGCCTCTGCCATCTCTGCTCATTACAACACAGAGCCTCCCCTCTTTTCTCATCCCCTGCTAAAACAGTACCTCAGAGGGGCCAAAAATTTAAGGCCTCCCAGGAGAGCACCATCTCCTGCATGGGACCTCAGTTTTGTGCTGGAAAAACTCACCCTACCTCCTTTTGAACGAGCAACTACTGCGGATATAAAATTTCTTTCTTGGAAGACAGCCTTTCTTTTGGCAGTCACTTCAGCTAGAAGGGTTTCAGAACTACAGGCTCTCATGGCCGTGGAGCCTTTCATTATTTTTTACCCGGGCAGGGTGGCCATCAGGACCAGTCCTTCTTTTATGCCTAAGGTTGTAGCCAGTGTAGCTCTTAACCAGACCATTCACCTGCCAACTTTCTTCCCAAATCTGCAGAACAAGGGGGAGCGGATTCTGCATTCATTGGATGTACACAGACAACTGAGATTCTACTTAAACAGGACAAAATCTCTAAGAAAATCTGAGCAACTACTGGTGGCATTTGCTGCAGGATCAAAGGGGAAGGCTATATCAAAGCAGACTATTTCTAAATGGATAAGCCATTGCATTCGTTTCTGCTACTTGCACCAACTATATCTAAATGGATAAGCCATTTCATTTGTTTTTGCTACTTTCACCATGGTAAACCTGTGCCCAAGGGGATCAGATCCCATTCCACCAGGGCTGCCTCTACTTCAGCAGCTTTTCTCAGAGGGGTCCCTACCAGAGACTTTCTAGAAGCTGCTACTTGGAGCTCAGTTCATACATTCACAAAGCATTATCATTTACCTCTCTTTTCTAAATCCAGGGCAGGCTTTGTCACTGCAGTCCTGCAGGGCCTTATAGCTGCTCCTAATGCTGTTTAGTTCCATCCTCCCATCCGTAGCTTTGGGATTCTACCCAAATGTAATGACTGCAACAGTGAAACATGAAGAACATAGTACAATTGTGTACACTTACTATAAATGTAGATGTTCGAGTGTATTCACTGTTGCAGTCCGGATTACCCACCCGCCAACCCCCTTTCTATACCTTCTCTTTCCTTCACTATACTCAAAAGCCTTTCTGGTGTATTTGCTTTTAGTTGAAGGTAAATTTTATGTTTCTAAAGTGCATTTATATATTTACAGTTTTATATGTATATATATATATATATATATATATATATATATATATATGTATATTTGCTTCCCATTTGGGGGGCTCCTGACATCTGGGGCAAGAAAAACTGATTAAAATGGCGTCGGCAGCATGTTTTATACGCCTGATGACCTGACGGTATGACGTCATTGAGGAAGAGACAGCAACCGACGCAGGACCCAAGACTTTGTTATTCAGGCCGACTGAGGGCTACCTGCCAGCAGATTACCCAAATGTAATAACTGCAACAGTGAATACACTCGAACATCGACATTTATGGTAAGTGTACACAACTGTACTTTATAAATGTAGAATGTTGCTACAGTGACACTACAGTGACAGGGGTTGTGTCAACATACATGCTGTGAAGGAAGGCTGTTCTGAAACTGACATGTACACCATCAGTTACTGACACACATCATAAAGTCATCATAGTGAAGTACCACACAAATCACAGTAATGATCCTGTGGAATACAGAAGAAATATGAGCAATAAACATGGACAGTCTGAAACAATCTGGTCAGTCAGGAGGTATACACAGAACGCCTTAGTGCAAGAAATGTGGAACAAGTCTGACAAAGGGGATGTTTCAAGTCATGAAAATGGAGATATATCACAAATAATGGACTAGATAAGCTCACACAGTTGATGCATTTGCACCCTCCTGTCTGTCCTAACACACATTAACTGGAGGAGCAAAAGTCCCAAGCCACATATTTCACACTAGTTAGTGACATACATTTTCACACCAGCCCACTGCTTTGTCAGAAATACACAACACATATGGTGGCCAGGCTACAGTACATCTGACAAATATTTGGATATAACATCACGCTAGGGTAAATACACTGAGCTGCTAGGGATGTCACCAAGCACTGTCTACACTACAGGCAGACTCCCACAACACTAACCCAGTTTACCTATGGGGAATACACATGCAATTGCAAATATAGCAGGCACTACAGGCGTGTAACAGCATGGAGTACCAGACACCAGTGTGAAAGTGCATACCCATAACCAATCTCAACACAGTCACATAATGGTAAGCCTAAGTAATAGTACAGTCTATGGCCTGTGTGAACAAAAGCCGTCATCATGTTTGCCACTCACACACTAACCCTACATATACTGGCCCAATTCACAGTGTAGTCTGATGCCTGATTGTTGTATGGGACATGTCTCAGTCTGGCCCTACAAACATTTAGGCTGATAGGGTATCAGAAACTGGAGCAGCATGCAACGTCAGATAGAACATGGCCAAGAAAACTGATACCTACCCCAGTCTGTACACAGGCCAAATAACATGATCACAGTACATTGCTACATAATACAGACACTCTGTGAACAATCACCATAAGTACACAGACCTCAGTACTGCACAGACTACAACAGAATGTCCAGGTTTTGTCCTCAACTATTAGGCCTCCTGTAAATTACATGTCTGGCAGTCTGATACATCACTGGCTTGATATCAGGAATTATGTCAGTAAATAATGGTATACTGTACATATCCATCTCTTATTGCATGACATATGAACAAAGGGTGACAGACTTGGGGGACAGAGACACAAACACAGGGCCAATATTGACACATTGCAGTTATAAACTGAGAACGTTGCTGGTGTAACAGGGTTTGTTGTGACATATCTCTTCTGAGGGATATGAAGTCAGTAACACACATTGATGTTACAATTTACTGACTACATTCATCAGAGTATGCTACTGCATTTATAAAGACAGAAAATGTGCGAGTAACACAAAATCTAAGACACCAAACTCTGGCCAGTCTGCAGATAGCCGTACAGGTGAGAGTTTTCTCAACCACATAACACTGCCATGCCAGCCTTTAAATCATGCAGAACAGCCATATCCACATAAACCCTTTTAAACCAACATTACTTCAAATGTAGAACAGCAATACTTAGATTCAGTCCCCATGTCTGGAACATCCCCCTCCAGTTTATTGGCCTGTCTCCACAGTGTTTGTTGTAAGAGGTATTTCCTACTACCCTCTGTGATGCTGTTTGCCACACACCCACATGAAGTCCTGCTCACAGTGAAGAAGGGCCAACACCCACTTGCAGTGCTTACTTATAGGAGTGTGTTTCCATGCAGTTGGCTATAGGAATTATACCACAGCTGTTCCACATGCAATTAGCAAGTGGGAGGACTCCAATTCCTGCACAGGCCATCAGCTGATCATGAGCATTACCTACCAAAGTCAAGCTGCTGCCTATGGAAAACAGATGCATTTTTCCACAATGGGGGGAGAAAGGAAGAGAGAACGAGCCAAGCGTGTTTGTGTATGATCCATGGGTGGAGAGAGGTCTCTGGGTATTATAATGGTTGCTTATATATAAATGTATGGCTGTAGATTGTCTACAACAACCTCTACGGTGTTTGACAACTGTTGGCCTTGTAATGTGACATTGGGACATATGGGTCCTCAGTATGAAAATGTAGCAAAACCCACCCTGCAATGGATCTTATTTACACAATCACACCAACACCCACACAGGATACTGATGACACGCACACACTTGCCAGTACTGAGTTTCAAACCCTTACATAGCTATGTATTGGTACTACAGTGTTGCACAGTTATCGCAAGCACCACAGAGCTTATAGTTTGGAAAGTTGTCCAAAGGTATATTTGAAGGTGAGTGACATCAGCTGCAGAGCTAAAGGAGGAGTAAAGAAAGTTTAGTAAGTGTGAATGACCACAAAGTCAGGTGTCAACAAAGACATACTCTCTCTCACACACAAACACACACATTTTCATAGTTGCCAGGACCAGGATTAGAATTCCTACCTAACTAGTTTGCTACACTATGGTATTATGCAGATGTTCATCGTGTTACACTGCTGCAGTCATTACACTTGGATTATCCTGCAGTCAGGCGGTCCTGCAGTCGGCCAGAGTTCCAAAGTCTTGGTCCGGCGTCGGTTGCTGTCACCTACTCCCTGACGTCAGTACGACAGGGGTATATAAGATGCAGCCAATGCCATTTTCTTCAGTCTTTCTTGCCGCGCGGTGCCCGAAGCAGAAGCAGTTTGCAAGTGCCGGTTGGCCGATTCCTGAGATTTTCATTCCGAATTCAGAACCGAAGTCTTCTAAAAAAAGCTAAGTACCCCGTTTTGGAAACTTTTTCTTGCCTCAGACCGATGTCAGTAAAAGTTAATAATTGTATTTCTTGTGGGAAGCAAATACCTCATAAGGATTTCCACTCCTATTGTATTCCATGCCTAGGCCCTGACCACAACGTCACTGGTTGTCGGTTTTGTCTTAGGTTTAACAAGCGCACTATTAAACGTCGGATTGATTTTGGCTGACATTATTTTGGTAGAAAATTCAATTACACCATGCCGTCGGAAATTCCGATGACCGCAATGCATAAAAAGCGCAAGGACAAGGACAGGCATCCGAGGCAGAAAAATGACGACGAGGCCTCTTCTAGGCTGGTCGCCGGTTTTCAGCGAGGTGCCTATGCAGCCCCTGACGACCGCTTCTACAGAACCGCAGACTGCCTCCGACTCCCACGTGGAGCTGGCTGGGCCTTCGGACACACTAGGTTTTCAGCTTACCGATCCTAAACCTACAGAGGGAACCGAAGTAGCTGAGCAATCCACAGCTACAGAGGGTGTTTTCAGACCTACCCAGTTAACCATTAAACACTCTGCTAAGTCTAAGCCCCCCCCCTTAAAAGCAAAGAAACAGACACAACTCTCTCCAGGACAGGCTTCCATGCCTAAGAAACAAATGCTTAGAATGGCTGAGGACCTAATCAACCTGATCAGGAGGTCCCATCCCCCTCCAGATAAAAGGCCCAGACAGGATGCAGACTATGAATCTTCTGATCAGGTGTCCATTTCCACAGACTCTTCCTCGGACCTAGGATATTCTTTACCCCCTTATGAGGATTCTGATGCTGAGGAATCAATTCCATCAGCCTCTCCGCCTGAGGACTACTCCTTTTGGGAGACCTTACATACCATGAGGGAGCATTTCCATTGGGAAGGCCAGGATTACTCAGAATCCAAGAAAAGGCTCAGAGACTTCCTTTTATTGCCTCAACACAGACCCCTTGCTATCCCGCCAGTTTTAGACATTGTGGATGGATGTGTACACTGAATCCAGTTTGAACCCTGACTCCTTACCCCCAGCCCCAGTTAAACCAGATAGATATTACAGAGTCCCTGACTCTTCACAAATTTCTGTACAAAAGCCCTGTAGCTGACCCTGAAACTATTTCTCAGGGACCCAAAGGGATTAAGGCCTCATCAGCAAAAAACCCAGTTCCCTCTGACAGAGACTCCAGAGCATTAGACAGATGGGGAAAGAAGGTATATACATCTGCAACCTTAGCAATGAGAACTTTGAATTGCCAGTTTCACATGCTAAAATATCAGCAATTTTTAATGTCTCAGTTGAAACAAAAGATGCTTCCAGATTCAGATCCTCCTAACTTAAAAGAAATGCAGGATTTATTGCATGCAGCTGAACAAGTGGGATAACATACTTTGCAATGTGGGGTTGACTCCTTAGAGGCCTCCTATAGAGCAGCAGTTACAGGCTCTGTCATTAGAAGGCATGCTTGGTTAAAAGAACATACGTTACCAGATCATGTTAAGGTCAAACTATTGGATGCACCTTTGCAGCGGGATGTGCTGTTTGGAGTTAAGGCAGAGGAGGTATTAAAGAAGATAGAGGATAAGGCAAAATCTATGCAAATGGTAAAAGATTTCTTACAGGTTCAGCCTCCTCGTTTTAGCAGAAATTGGCCAACAAAGAATTGGTCCTTTCCAGTCACAGATAGTCCTCAAAGGGGCAGATACAGACGTCCAAGAGGTAGAAGTCAGACACAAGGCCCTTACATGCCTCGACAATGGGGCACACCAGGCCAGAAAGAAGGCGAAGACAGGCCTCAACCTTATAAAAAACAGCCTCAATGACTTTCCACTGCAGCTGCCAAACAGCTTTCTCTTGGCAGCCCCCTTAGGAGGAAAACTGGCACTTTTCTATCACAACTGGCATTGCATCACCAAGGACAAATGGGTTCTCAACATTGTATCTCAAGGTTACAGGTTCCATTTTCATACCCTGCCAAGGCTAAAAGGGATGCCAAATCTGCCACCAAATCAATGGGCAGAGGCTCAAAAACAAATTACAGCACTCATGAACATGAGAGCTATTCAAAAGGTACCACCACAGGAACAAGGACAAGGATTTTACTCAAAACTTTTTCTGGTTCCCAGAAAGGACAAAGCTTGGAGACCCATTCTGGACCTTTCTACACTAAACACTTACCTGGATGTTCCGAAATTCAAGATGTTGACACTACAGCAGCTTCTTCCCATGCTGGGCAAGAAAGCTTGGCTCGTGACTTTGGACCTCAAAGAGGCATACCTGCATGTCCCTATCAGACAAAACTGCAGAAGATACCTCAGATTTCTAGCTGGTTCAATGCACTATCAATTTTCTGCACTGCCCTTTGGCTTATCTACTGCGCCCAGGGTCTTCACAAAGTGCCTGGCACCAGTAATTGCATTTTGCAGGCAAAAAGGAATTCAGATTTATCCATACCTGGACGATTGCCTGATTCAAGCAGAGAGCAAGGACATTCTACTAAAGCACTGGCATACGTAAAAAAGTTTATTAAGTTGCCTGGGGTACACAGTAAACGAAAATAAATCAAAACTATTGCCCTCACAACAGATAATATTCCTGGGTGCCAGGTTGAACACAACGGCCCAGATGGCTTATCTCATGCCAGACAAGCAAGGACAACTGACTCAATATTTTCAATTAATGGCAACAAAGACCCAACTCCCTGCAAGAAAAATTCTGCAGGCCTTGGGCTACATGGCATCATGCATACTACTAATTCCATATGCCAGACTGCATATGAGGAAACTGCAATGATACCTAAAGAGCGTATGGTCTCAACACTGTCAACGTTTGGAAACAGTTATACCACTAATTCCCTGCCTACAATAGGAGTTTAGATGGTGGGCACAAGCTTGTCACCTCAACAAGAGACAGCCTTTCACTCAACCCACAGCCAGGCAGACACTGACAACAGATGCATCGGATTACGCCTGGGGTGCACACATGGCAGGAAAATGTATCCAGGGCGAGTGGCCCACAGAGGAAAGAGATCTCCACATCAATCAAAAAGAGATGCTAGCTGTACAAAATGCTATTATAGCTTTCAAGGACCTATTGCATCCAGGACAATTACTACTAAAGACAGACAACACCACAGTTATGTGGTACATAAACAAGCAAGGGGGCACACACTCCTACCCCCTCTGCATGACCTTGTGGAACACAGCTCTAAACTACCAAGTTCATCTGCAAGAACAATACCTGCCAGGAGAGAAAAACAGACTGGCAGACGACCTAAGCAGAAACATTATGGACCCACACAAATGGGAACTGAACCCACAAATATTCAGAATGATAACACAAAAATGGTGGAGCCCGGACATAGATCTGTTTGCTTCCCCAATGAACTGCCAATTACAGAAATTCTGCCCAAGGAGCTACCATCCAGAAGCATGGAAAGTGGATGCCCTCTCATTCAGCTGGAAAAAACTACAAGTATACACTTTCCCTCCTTTACCTCTCCTTCCAAAAGTACTCATAAAAGCCAGGCAGGAAGAGCCAGAAATGATCCTGATTGCACCCGACTGGCCACGCCAGCACTGGTACCCAATCTTAAAGAACTTAGCACAAGAGCCACCCTGGATTTTGCCTCAAATCCCACATTTGCTGACACAACACAACAATCGGATACTTCACAGCCAGCTAAAGACCTTAAATCTAGCTGCATGGAAAATTCCTTTGTCAAGCAAGCAATGCCGCTCTCCAAAGCTGTTATGGATGTCATCCTGGAGGCCAAAAGTCCTAGCACTAGGAAAGCGTACTCGGATAAATGGAAGAGATTCTGTGCCTGGAACCAAGTGCACAACTTTGACCCTCTTGTCCCAAACATTCCTCAGATACTACAATACTTAACTGAGATGCTGGACAAGAGCCTCTCTTTTTCATCCATCAAGATCCATGCCTCAGCTATCTCTGCTCATTACAACACGGATCCACCAATTTTCTCTAATCCTTTGCTCAGACAATACCTCAGAGGGGCTAAAACCATAAGACCACCCCGTAGAGCACCTACACCAACTTGGGACCTCAACTTTGTTTTGGAAAAATTAACTTTACCTCCTTTTGAGCCAGTTAACACAGCAGAATTAAAAATACATCTTTTGGAAAACTGCTCTGCTACTGGCAATAACATCAGCACGAAGAGTATCAGAATTACAGGCACTAATGGCAGTAGAACCTTTCCTCATCTTCCACCAGGACAGGGTGTATTTAAGAACTAACCCTACGTTTATGCCAAAGGTGGTATCAAGTGTGGCTCTAAACCAAACTATTCACTTGCCAACTTTTTTATCCAAAACCACAGAACAAAGGGGAGAGACTACTACAGTCTTTGGACATTCACAGACAGTTACGCTTCTACTTGGACAAAATCAAAGCTTTCAGAAAATCTGAGCAATTATTGGTAGCATACGCTGCAGGAGCACAGGGAAAAGCCATTTCAAAGCAGACTATTTCAAAATGGATAGGACACTGTATACGTTTCTGCTATACCCACCATGGGAAACCTGTACTTAGCAGCATTAGATCCCACTCCACCAGGGCAACAGCCACTTCAACTGCCTACCTCAGAGGAGTACCTACCAAGGATATATTGGAAGCAGCAACATGGAGTTCTGTGCATACCTTCACCAAACATTACCATTTGCCTTTATACTCCAAATCCATTGCTGGCTTTGCCACTGCTGTGCTGCAGGGCCTTATAACCACCCCTAATGCCTTATAGATCCAGCCTCCCTACCTCAGCTTTGGGATTCCACCCAAGTGTAATGACTGCAGCAGTTTAACACGATGAACATAGTACAGTTTTGTACCTACCATAAATGTAGATGTTCAAGTGTAAACACTGCTGCAGTCCAGGTTACCCTCCCTCCTTCCCCTCTTACTTACTGAAACTTACCTAGGGCATCTACCCTTTATTACCTATGGGGAGTATTTGCTGGTAATTAAAAATGGTGGTTTGCTTTTCTTTTGTATTTTTTACTATCAATTTCAATTGCCTACCTATTTGGGGGCACCTGACATCTGGGGCAAGAAAAAATGAAGAAAATGGCATCGGCTGCATCTTATATACCCCTGTCGCACTGACGTCAGGGAGGAGGCGACAGCAACCGACACCGGACTAAGACTTTGGAACTCAGGCCGACTGCTGGATCGCCTGACGACAGGATAACCCAAGTGTAATGACTGCAACAGTGTTTACACTCGAACATCTACATTTATGATAGGTACAAAACTGTACTTTATCGCAAGCTCCACGGAGCTTATATGTTGGAGAACTGTCCAAAGGTATCTTTGAAGGTGAGTGACAGCTGCAGAGCTAAAGGATGGGTAAGGGAAGTGTAGTAAGTGGGAATCACCACAAAATCAGGTGTCAACAAAGACTCCCACACAAACGCACACATTTTTACATTTGCTAGGCCAGGATTAGAACTCCTGCCTAACTAGTTTGCTATACTATGGTATTACGCAGTTATCGCAAGCGCCACGTAGCTTATATGTTGGAGAGCTGTCCAAAAGTATCTTTGAAGCTGAGTGACATCAGCTGTAGAGCTAAAGGATGGGTAAGGGAAGTGTAGGAAGTGTGAATGACCACAAAATCAGGCGTCAACAAAGACTCACACACATACATTTTCACAGTTATCGTAAAATGTTATAGAACTGAAACTGCAAACCAATGCTGAATAATCCACAAGGTAGAGTAGGAACTCACAATTTATTAAAAATAAACCAAGTTGCACACGATCAACGATGACATAAACGAACAGCAGGATCCATTCAAATGCATAGCACTAGAAACGGAGCCCAAAACATCAAACAGGACAGTGCAAGACAGAATAATGCTGCACAACCATATCCATGGTCTTCATCAGAACTAACAATAAACAACTCAATTTATAACTTACTAACATTTTAAAGATATAAATACATTCATCTAATGTAGACATTTTTAAAAAAAACATTTATCATCTCAAAAAGTGCACATCTTAGAAAAACATATAAATTACTGGTTCAATATAAATGCACAAAATATACTACGGATGATAAAAATTAACCTCCAACCTCAATCTTGAGAACCATTTAAGAAACAGTTGAACAAGCATTAAAAATAATGCTTCAATGAAGAAACAAGGAGCAGCTAGAAATCTAAAAATAAAAATAAATATAGAAATATAAAAATAAAAATAGTGAATCTAGAAATAATTTAATAAAATGCTAATAAATATCTAAGCAGAAGTGCTATGGACAATAACTATATGTCACTACCTGTGTGATGAAATAAAATTAAATATTTACATAAATATATAAATACTATCCCATAAATTAAATACGATAAATTAATAAATTACTATATGTGGGTGATTCTTATGAAAGCTTAATATTAATATAAGTAAGCTGATGAATATGTCATATAAATAATCATAGTAGTAATCTAATAATAACATTCTATATATATTTGTTAAGAATTATGTTATGTATGTATTATTTGATAATGTACATGTTATTCAAAATGTTATTAAGAATATATTAAAAAATCTTTAAAAAATTTTTTAAAATATACTATTATAACTCTTGATAATAAGAATAAATAGTTAATAATATTTTTTATATGATATTTTTTATAAAATATTTTATGAGATAATTAAAATATATTTATAGTGCCTAGTGGTAGAAAGAATGGTCAAATATATTGAAGAATAAGCATAAAAATAAAATATAAAAAAAGTAAAATTAAAAAAAAAAAATAAAAAATAAGCAAAAATATGCAAAAATATGCAAAAATAAGCAAAATTATAGGTGGGGACCTAATTGATTACTTTACATATGATCATATATGTTTTTTCAACTGACGCCAGTTCTTCCTACATAGAAGGCAGGCACATGTTTTTTTGATGTTGTGCTGTGTTAGTAACTTTAATGTTACAACCCATCTATCCACTACATTTTGATCATTGCTTATCATATACCAAAATTTGCATATTATACTTTTTATATTTTCAGCCCTAAACAATAGGCTATTAGAGGCTTGTAAACCCTCTCTTCTTTGTATACTACGAAAAAGGTCCACTACATCTATAGTGACTATAATAAAAATCTAAATCCTTGACTGGAAACTGAGATAAAAGAGATGATAAATGTTTTTAAAATGTCTAAAAGGTAGAATCCAAAGAAGTTATAAATTGAGTTGTTTATGGCGTTTATTGTTAGTTCTCAACTTGGTTTATTTTAATAAATTGTGAGTTCCTACTCTACCTTGTGGATTATTCAAACATTTTCACAGTTGCCAGGACCAAGATTAGAACTCCTACCTAACTAGTTTACTACACTATGGTATTAAGCAGTTATCTCGAGCACCACAGAGCTTATAGGGCAGAGACTTGGCCAAAGGGTTATTTCAAGGTGACTGACATCAGCAGGTGTACTAAAGTAGGGGAATGTCAGGTGTAGTGAGTGTGAATGGCCTCAAAATCATTCATCTCCACACACACACACACACACACACACACACACACACACACTACCACAGTTGACATGTCTGGGATTACAACTCCTACCTATCTAGTTCGCCACACTAGAGTATTATGCAGTTATCGTGAGTGCCACAGAGCTTATAGGGCTGAGACTTGGCCAAAGGGTTATTTCAAGGTGACTAACATCAGCAGGAGTGCTAACATGGGCAATGGGAAATGCAGTGTGTGAGAAAGGGCCATAAATCATTCCTCTAGAAACACACACACACACATACGCAGTCACACACAACTTTACATTTGACAGGACTGAGTGTACAAATGCTACATGAATACTGATTTGTACTATTGTGTTACACACTTATCACAAGCACCACAGACACTATAGGGTTGAGGGCTACCAAAAGGAATATCTACAGTGATTGACATCAGCACATCATGTGATATCGGCCAATTGGATGTGTAGTGGGTGGGACAGGCCTCATAATGGAATTTTATCTGTCACTGTCTGTCTCTCTCTTCCCCACATCTCTGTGTCTATGTTTGACATATTATAGTGTGTTGGCCTTGGATATGTTTGAGCATTCCTATCCAGTGTGTGTGTGTGAAGCATAAATGGTGTACAGTTTGGTGTGTGTGCACAGACATATGCAAATGACATATATGTATAGTCCACTGTGTTGTCAGACATGGGCTTCATTTAAGTGTAGGAGCATGCCCAGTATGACCTTCTGTATTGTGTGTGTGAATCCATTCCAGGTAGGGTTGTACTCCAGTCTAGGGTTTGGTGTTCTCAACCTGCAGATAGTAACCTGTTTCTGTAGGATATCTGTAGATAGGTTGACAGTATGGAGTCACAATGGGCGACAGAGAGGGGGATAATGTAACTATCACTGTCTGTGCTGCTTGTGTTACATGGTTGGTGTTAGCAGAGATATTCAGAAATATGTACTGTTTTACACTGTGATGTATTATGTCATCAACTACTGACTGATATAATTATTTGCTCACAGTTATTTACTGGGAAATACAAGATGAATGAAGCTGAGTCCAGTATTGTGCTCTGCAGCGTACACATTCTTGCACACTCTTGCCATTCTGGAGGGTTAGCTACAGGCACTTGCTGATGGGTCTGTGTAAATGGTCCAACAACTTGGTAGTATGGTGGCTGAGGATCCCCTTCTTGTACATATATTGACTTAACTGAATGGCCATATCCTGCAGTGGCCATACCTCTCAGCTGTACAGATTCACCCAGGTTACCCAGAGGCAGGACTCATATATCTGGTCAGTTCCCCTTCACATTGTGGTTTACGAGCAGGTTTGTAACCACCCATTACTGGGTTTACAGGCAGGGGTAGTATGGGCACAGAATTTCAGACTTCGCACACTCCATGACATCCATGCGTCTACACCTCCCACTCTGTTATTCTATCCTCATCCTAACATTATGCGAGCGGTATCTGGGAAGTATCCCTATAGTTGGCCCTTCATCCCAGCAGTATTTATGGATTGGTCCACAGTTCATGCAGTAGGACATGGGGGCATGCTACTGGGATTTGTCAACATGGCCTTGCATTTGTTCTGTTGACTGTGTTAGGTTGTTAGTTGGTACCCCATGAGATACCATACACTGGCACTATGGGTGAGGCACAGGCCTTTGACAGAGGACTGTAGGCCATTTGGTAGTGATGCAAGCTAGTGGATTCTGTCACTCCTACATTCCTAGGCTGCGAGCCAGTGGATTCCCCTGGGGTGACAGGGTAAGTGTGCGAGGTCTTAATGGCAGTAATTCCTGTACATATTGACCCATTTGTCTGGATGCAGGCAGAATGCTACTTACAGCTAGGGTCACACCTGCATAGGACACCTCTTCATCATGCTGCATTCTGTGGGTATTCCCATACAGAAGTGGGGTCATACTGTAATCATTCCCAACAGCAAGGATATGACCTGTGATAAACCTGTGGCTGATGGTGGGATGAGCTGAGTGCATGTGTGATGTGGAAGCTACTTGCAGCTGACTCACATATATACCTGGGACATTGCCCTTATGCTGCCTTGTGCATGGGGACATTGGCAGGCTCTCATTACTTCATAACTGTGCCTTTTGTGGTCTGCCAGTGGTTGTCCAGACTACATCAGTATTCCATACTACACGGACAGCTAATGTGCTGCTAACCTGTACAATTCCAATGATGTGTGCAACTGACAGTTCCATTTTATGCACTCAGTCTACAGTATTTTCACCTGTGTACTGTGTGTATGTATGGGCCCACATTCATGGCATGTCCACCTTTCAGATGGTGACAGATATTGACAGCTGGACAGTGAGTATGGACAACTGCAGACATGGGTATTGCTGGGAAGCATTGTGGTTGGCACTGCAGTTGTTGGAACATGGCCCTGTCAGACACACTACTGCCCATAGGCCAAGACACAACCCTCCATGCCTACATGCTGACCACTTCCAGACAGTATTGAACACACAACAACCTAACTCACAGACCCTTGCATATTGTGCACATGCAGCAGTCTATCCTGTAGATTGGGCCAGCTCAGATAATCTGTTCTCCACTGGTGTTCCTCCTCACACTTACATGTTACTGCATTTCTGCATAGGATTGGGGGGGGGGCACACCTGACGACTTTAAACATTTTTTTGTTGTGTGGTCCTATCTCGCCTACATTCCTTACTCACGGGTTCGACTCGGCCAAACTTTCTAGCACAAAGTCTCTAATTCGCTGGGCTAACCTGGTATCCCAGGGTGCACCTCGCCCTAGCCCCAGATCTCGTTTGCCGCTCGTAGAGTTAGGACGTGGTCTCGCTTGGCTGTGGCTAAGTACCATTTTAAATACCGTTAAAATACTTTTAGTATTTTAGCAGTCTTTGTTTGTCAAAAGCTATTTTCATAGCTATTTTTCGTGCTTGATTAGTTGTTGCGTGAGGTTGAGAGTTTAGTTGTTTGTGGTATCCCTACTGTTTCGCGGGCTAGGCCCGTTTAAGTTAGAGGACCTAGTCCTCTCCTGTGTCCTCCTGGTTGTGATTTGCTGTTGTGTTAGTGGTTAACAATTTGTTTTAGGAAGCGTTTAAGTTAGAGTTTCCTTGTCCTGTCAAGTGTTTGTCGGTCTTCCCGCCCTCCCTTAGTGTTTGACTCTGTCGGTTGTGTGTGGCGCGGTTGCTTGCCATGTCGAAAGAACTGAAGGAACATAAACCCTCCGGGTTTAAGAAGTGTACTAAATGTGGCCATAAAATGTCCATCACAGATGGGCACTCTATTTGTGTGTATTGTCTTGGGGCTATTCACTTGCAAGAGTCCTGCAGTTTCTGTCATGTGTTTAGCCCTAGGGTACTGCAGGAACGTAAAAACAAACTGATTTTGAAGGGTCTGATCAAGCCCTCCTTTGAAGAGGCCTTGGAGTCGTCCCCGTCTTCTAGTACCAAGTCTAAGCCTTCTAAGGCCAAGAAAAGATCTCCGGCTCCGTCTGCTTCTTCGGAGCCATCGGAGAAGGTTTGTAAATTGGATACTTCCTCCTCGGTTCCTCCGTCCTCGGGGCCGAAGGAGAAGGTCTCGGAAATGGACACTACATCCTCGGCTCCATTGCCCTCGGGGCCGCAGGAGGTATCTGTTGTACTGGAGTCAACCTCTGCTCCGATATTATTGGAACCTATTCGGAGCAGGTCACCCAGTGTCCGGCATGAGTCTCCAGTCGGGAGATCTAGATTTCCCTCTATTTCTTCCAAATCCTCTAGGCTGTCTGATTTGGATGTGGATAGGGTGGTTCAGAGGCTCCTACAGTCGCCGGTGTTAGCAAAATTGTTTTTGGCTCCGACCTAGTCGGCTCCGGAGCCGGTACCCATGCTTGTTTCGATGATTCCTCCTCCGAACACCCATGTGTCGTCGGAGCTGGAGGGCCCCGTGCCGAGTGATGTTCTGGTGTCGGCTCTGATACCCCGGGCGAGTCTATCGGAGCCGGCTCCTACCAGGTCGGCTCCGTCCTCTGGTTTCAGCACTCGGGTTTCCTCAGTCGGACCCAAGGGGGATGCCTCGGGACTCCTGTCGGTTCCGAGCCTCCCTCTCGGTGCTTTGGCTCGGGGAAGCTCGACTCTAATTGTGGTCTCTGAGACTGGTCGGTCCTCTGATCCGGGGGGACCTGCCTTCGAAGCCATGAGGAGCACCCTGGCCAGGTCGTCAGATACATCACCTGGTTCGGTCACTCCGTCCCCTTACACCCCGGCTAGAGCCTCTGCTGCCCCTCTCTCCATGGACGGCGGAGCCCAAAGGTCTGGGGATACCCCTTTGAGCGGTCCCCTACTTTCTGAGGGCCCCTCAGAGTCTGTGCCTGAGGAGCCTCCCAGTAAGAAGTCGTGCAAGAGGAAGCACATCGACTCCCAGGACGAGTCACTCACTTCTGATACCGACCTCGAGGAATCAGAGGGGTCCCCCAAGTTGTCCTCCGATGATGTTTCTTTCTCCGACATCCTGGAGATTTTGAGACAGAGAGGCGACTGGCCCTCCAAGACCCCATCTGAGGAGGAGTCGGTATTCCTCAAGGCCTTCGGAGCTCAACCCTCCACCTCCTGGGTGTCTCCACCCTTTGACGAACTCCTAGACTTGGTTTGTCGAAGGGTGTGGGAGAACCCTGATTCCATGGAACCGGTGCCCAGTCGTCCAAACAAGTTTTTGTCTGCTCCCCCGGGCAAAGAGTTTGTTACGAAAGGGGTTTCGGTCGATGCCTTGGTGGTGGCGGCAGCCACTCAGCAGGAAGTTGCAGAGGCTTCTTCTTCAGTCCACCCTCCTAACAAGGAGTCCAGGAGTATGGACCGGTATGGGAAGCGTACCCTGTCTTCGGCGACCTTCACCTTACAGTCGTTGAATTACCTCTGTCATTTCACTCGGCTCCAAAGAGATCTCCTGAAGGAGTTAGGAGATACTCTGATGGGTAGCATGCCTGAGGCGGTAGCGCAGACTGTTAACGTCCAGTTGTCTACCCTAGGGTCCATTTTCAACTCGTCCATGAGGCTCATATCTTATGCAGCCGAAGGGGCGAGTAGGGCAGCTAGCTCAGGTGTAGCTCTCAGAAGGCAAGCCTGTATGCGCCTGTGTCATTTTGCAGAGGCCTTTAAGTCTTCCTTCACTGACACCCCCTTTGATGGGTCCTCCCTTTTCAGACCCAAAGTGAAAGACACACTCACCAGATGCGAACAGGAGGGAAAGACCCTATCTGCCGTAGGGGCCCATTTTTCTCTCCCTTCTAGGCCTTACCCCAAGGCTCAGAGAGGGGGGATAATGTGGTTCATAAAGTCTCAGAGGTCCTTTCCCATGGCTCAAGGTGAGTCCCCCTTCAGAGGCAGAGGAGGGGGGAATTATTCTGGAAGACGCCGTCCTAGAGGCAGAGGGGGCCCCCGCAACTCGGGAGACCGCGATTCTTTTCGCGGCTCTTCCTTCCAGCGTTCCTGAGGTGTTGCCCGACTGTGCTATTCCGGAGCCAGTCGGGGGCCGAATTTCATTGCATCCAGAAGCCTGGGAGAGCATCACCCAGGATCGTTGGGTGCTTCGAATAGTTACCGGAGGTTACACTGTTCCCTTTGCGTCAACACCCCCTGCAGTCAGAAGGATCCCGGACGTCCCACCCAGTCAATGGGATCAAGCAGCACTAGAAGTGGCAAACCTGCTAGAAAAAGGAGTCATTCAACCAGTCCCCTCAGACCATGTCAGATCAGGAACTTACTCACGACTCTTTTTGGTGCCGAAAAGAACAGGGGACCTGAGAACCATTCTGGATCTCAGTCGACTCAATCGCTGCGTTCTGAAGTCCAAGTTCCGAATGGTCACACTTCAGTCCATTTTTCCACTGCTGGAGAAAGGAGTATGGATGTGCTCCATCGATCTCAAGGATGCCTACTACCACATCAAAATGGAAAAGGCATCCAGGAGTCATTTACGCTTCCGGCTAGGAGCCAGTCACTTCCAGTTTCGTGCCCTGCCCTTTGGTCTCACCACAGCCCCCAGGGCGTTTACCAAGTGCTTGGCAGTGGTGACGGTTCACCTGAGACGTCTAGGATTCCAGGTGTTTCCGTATCTGGACGACTGGCTTCTCGCCGCCCCCACCAGGCATCTGCTCATTCAAGCCAGGGAGATGACCATTTCACTTTGCCAACGTCTAGGAATTACTTTGAACTGGGAAAAGTCTGCCTTGCAGCCCTCACAGCGTGTTGTTTTTATAGGCGCAGAGCTAGACTCTATTCAAATGCGCGCCTTTCTGCCACAGGACAGGATAAGGGTGTTGCAGTCTCAGATCCACGCACTGTTGCCCCTCAGAAAAGTTCAGGCTAGGTTAGTTCTTCAGCTCTTGGGATCCATGGCCTCCACCATCATGCTGGTACCCCTGGCCAGGTTACACATGCGGATACTACAGTGGCTCCTGTCAGTTCAGTGGTCCTTTCAAAAGCTTCCTCTTTCCCACTTTATCCTTCTCACGGAGCGATGCAAACAGGACCTCCTCTGGTGGCTACGCTCCTCCAATCTGGACAGAGGGAGGAGCTTGGTTCCTAGGTCTCCAGTGGCCATGGTGACCACGGACGCCTCCCAGATGGGGTGGGAGGGCATTATCTAGGCAGGACGGTCCAAGGCACCTGGTAAGACCACGAGGTACACTTGCACATCAATGTTCTGGAGATGAGAGCGGTGTTTCTGGTGTTGCGAGCACTCCAGGACTTTCTACCTCTGGGAACGATTGCAATTCACTTGGACAACATGTCCGTGGAGTGGTACCTAAACAAGCAGGGGGGAACCAAATCTACCCCCTCTGCAGAGAGGCCATGCGAGTGTGGCAGTGGGCAGTGTCTTCCCAACGGTTTCTAGTGGCAACGCACATTCCGGGGAGGTCTAACGTGATAGCGGACAGGCTAAGCAGAGCTATTCTGATGCCTCACGAGTGGTCCCTGAACAACTGAGTGGCAGTTCAGATCTTCAAAAAGTGGGGTCAGCCTTGCTGCGATCTCTTCGCCAGCCCCCTCAATGCCAAATGCAGCAAGTACTTCACTCTGATCCCCCCACAGGGGGAGTCACCCAGGGACACTGTAGCTCACGATTGGCCTCCCGGTCTGGTCTACGCTTTCCCTCCGTTTCCTTTGTTGCCAAGAGTGATACAGAAAGCCATATCCGTGGGAAGCAGGATGATTCTTATTGCTCCACACTGGCCTCGACAAGTATGGTTCCCCTTTCTTCAACGGTACGGTCCGTGGACTCTGGACCCAGTGCCGGACCTCCTGATTCACATGTCAGGACAACTTCATCCATCCCTGCGAACCCTCAGGTTGACAGCCTGTCTGCTCCAGTTCCGTCCCTAGTCATGCTACATTCCCTTTCTCCTGAGGTGGTGCACATCTTGTCTTCTTCTCATAAGTCTTCCACCAGGAAGTTTTATTCCAGCAAATGGAGGAGATTCTCCATTTGGGCTCAGGCCCAAGGGTTGGATCCCTTCACAGCCCTTATTCCGTCGGTCTTGGATTTTTTAGCCATGTTGTTCCGTCAGGTCTCCGCGCCCGCTACCATTAAAGTACAGTTGGCCGCAATTTCCAATTTTCATACATCTTATGAGCCCTCTCTTATGGGCCACAAGCTCTGTAAAGCTTTTCTAAAAGGCGCTTGGTTACTTCGTCCCCCAGTTTCTGAGCCTTTGCTGCCATGGAACCTGAACCTTGTGCTACAAGCTATTACGTCACCACCCTTTGAACCGGCTGCCACTTGCGACTTGAAATTCTTATCTTGGAAGATGGCTTTTCTGATAGCTATTACATCAGCTAGGAGGGTATCAGAACTTCAAGCCTTGTCCATTAAACCTCCATATTTGGTCTTTCACAAGGACAGTCTCTCTCAGGCTTAACCCGTCCTTTCTCCCTAAGGTGTCATCCCCGGTCAATCTTCATCAATCTTTTGAGCTACCAGTGTTTTTTCCAAACTTTTCCAATAAAGCAGAGTTCAGGTTGCATCAGTTGGATGTGCACAGACAACTGAGATTTTATTTACATAGGACGAAGCAAGTTAGGAAATCTGATCAATTGTTTGTGTCCTTTTCAGAGAACAGAGCAGGTAGTCCTATTTCCAAGTGCACTATTTCTAAATGGATCAGAGACTGTATTTCATTCATTTACTCGTCAGCAGACAGAACTTTAACCTTTCACGTCAAGGCTCATTCTACCAGGGCTATGTCTACGTCAGTAGCTTTCCATGCCAGACTTTCCTTGGATGATATTTGTGCTGCGGCAACTTGGGCTTCTCCCAACACTTTTATTACTCATTACAAGCTGGACGTGGCTTCTAGGGGCTGGGCTTCCTTTGGTTCCACGGTTCTCAGGAGTATCTTCTTATGAGCCTCCCAGGATAGAGGTGCTGGGGACGCTGTCCCGTGAGTAAGGAATGTAGGCGAGATAGGACCACATAACATCAGTTAGTTATGTACTCACCATAACTATCGATGTATGTGGTCCATCTCGCCTACATTCCTACGTAAACTCCCACCTGCCCCCTTCCTAGAGGAATTGGAAGAATTTTTGGCTCCGTGGACCCTTCAAGGTCAGTGATTTGTTTCCCTATCTGGATGGATTTTCTTCCAGTGTTTATTGAGTATGGGTTATGAGTGTTATGATTGCAAACAACATCTGGGGCTAGGGCGAGGTGCACCCTGGGATACCGGGTTAGCCCAGCCAATTAGAGACTTCGTGCTAGAAAGTTTGGCTGAGTCGGAGCCGATTCTCTGCTCCGAACCCGTGAGTAAGAAATGTAGGCGAGATGGACCACATACATCGATCGTTATGGTGAGTACATAACTAACTGTTATGACTGGACTGGTATTTCAGGTACTCTGTTGGCTTCCATTTCATTTTGTATTCTGACCTATCATGCAGACTGGAGATGCATATCAGTAGAGTACAGATTTTAGGTTTTATTGACCCACTTTTTAGTTTCAGACTTCTTACCCTTCAGAAATAACATACAACTGCCAGACGTGTTGCTGTCTGTCTGTGTAGGTATGGAGGGGGCTGTTCACCATTGCCATCAGTTAGAGGCCTTAGCCCAGCCTTTCTTTATGGTCATCTACACCTGTCCTGCTGGCTGAGGCTGGTGGTGGGTATATGAGCTTCACTGACATGCATGTGTTTGTCCTATGGACACACATTTGGGCCACTACCTGAACTGCAGTGGGATTTATCACCTTGTCTAGTCCTGTCTAGTATGTTGACACCAGTATTTGTTATGGATTTCATGCTGCTCGTATAGGTGTCCACTGTCTGCTGCCGTCCCATTCAGCCACCCAATTCCCTTGCATGCTCGAGTCCATACCATAGATACAACTATCAGAACATACTACTCCATTCAGTAACGGATAGGAAGAGTGACTTACGTTGTGGCTGTGCCAGTATTGAGGACGGTGCTGGAGGGCTGACTATGTCGGATGCACATAGTACACTCCCTATACATGGTAAAGGACAGGTAGTGTCATGTTTGGCATCCCTTTTACTTTATGTTCGAGTCAGAGAGAGGTGTCATTCCCTGGGTCCCTATAGTGTCAGTGTATGTGCTATGAGTTGCCTCTTTGCCAAGGCCTGAGCATACTGGCCACGCCTCCTTCTCCCTACATGGGCAAGCTCAGGTAGTTCCTCCTCCAAGTCCCTCTGTGCCTGTGATGGCCTTGGCAATGGTGGGTAGCTGTGTGGCCTTGCCTTCTGCTGTTCCTGCGGCAGCTGTTTCCACAGGATCATATTGTGTAGTATGGGACGTACTATGAACATTTGTGTACATGTAGCTGGAGAGTACTGCAAGGCTACACCGGATATGTACAAGCAGCGGAACCGTGACTTGAGCATCCCAAACACACGCTCTATTATAATTCTGGTTTGTGCGTGTGCCTCATTATGGAGTTCTTGTTCAGGGGTGTGTGTGCATTTCTGAGGGGTGTCATCAGCCACCGCTCCAGTGCATAACCAGCATCCTCCACTAGATGGCCATATGGGATGTCCCCACTGGTAAATGACTGGTACAGCTGTGTCATATGCCAGATGTGGGAGTCGTGATAGCTTCCAGGGGTGCCAGCATACACATTCAAGATAATGCCATGGGCATCACACATGACCTGACAGTTAAAAAGTAAAAAGTAAAAAATGCACCAAGATAACACACAGCAAAATGTTTAATCACAGCAAAGTACAAAGTGGTAAGCGCTTTCACAACCGAAGTTGCTTCATCAGACACCACAGTAAAAAATGCACAGGTTTAAATAGAGATTCTAAAATGCCAATTAATCAATAAAAATCACACAATGATTAAGTAGCAGTGAAAAACAATTAAGCCTCATGCTCAAACTAAAAAAAAAAAGCATTGCTTAAAAACATTGTACAAGAAGGAATCAAATACTATACATGAGAAAGCACTTAAAAAACTTATAAAATCATTATAAAACATGGAAAAATACTAGGCAGGAAAAAGTTAAATAGAATACTTGGAAACTAATAGTTAAATACATTAGACTAATTTTGAAAGAACTTAGCTAATCTTAATGCTTGAGATGTCTAGCCATACACATTCAAGATAATGCCATGGGCATCACACATGACCTGGCAGTTGATGGCGGGGAAGCCCTTGCGGTTTATGTAGACCCTACCCTGCTCGTTGGGTGGTGCTTTGCTGTGTATGTGTGTGCAGTCTATAGCACCCACTACCTCAGGGTATTCTGCTGTTTGGTGGAAGAGATGCATATTGCTGGTCAACTCCTCATGAGTGTTGAGGAAATATATGTGCTCACCAGCATGTGCTGACATGGCATCCAGGAACTGGTGAAATACCCTGGATGCTCATGCCTGTGAGATCCCCATTTGGAAGGTACCTGTGGCTAGTATTCTTAAGCCTACACATACCTTGGTATCCACTGGGATGGGTTCCTCTCTGTTGGTTCTGTGTGAGGCGGGGCCGGCACAGCTCAACAATTTGCTGTAGAATGTCCCTGTCCACCCTATAGTGCTCCACTATCTCCAGCTTATGTAACCCGTGGTAGGTTACCCTAGGACTGTACACTCTTCTTCTCCTCCTCCTCACTGTGGGATGGTCATCAGCATTCACATCCTCACCACCCTCAGCCTGTTGCACATATTGATGTATGAGAGCGACAGCAGCCCCTATTAGTTTGTTAATTTTGTCAGGTAAAATTTTCCCGTCTGTATACCCCAGTGGTGTAGAGTTTGTGGGAAAAAAACGAATGAAAGGGGTTTGCATAGTTTATAGTAGTGTGCTGGGCTGGGCTGCTGCCTGTGTAATTGGCTGATTCTGATAGATTTCACCTGCCAGCTATGCTAGTTCTCCTTGATTGCCTTCCTGCTGCTGTTTTCCCTTCCTATTGCCTTCCTGTTTAAACCCCCTGGCGCGCCGTGCATACCCAGTGCTCACATGTGAACTGAGCTATTTCCTGTTTTTTTTTTTTTGTTTGTTTAAAACCCGGTTAAGCAGGGAAACATTGCTCAAGAATGTGAGAGACACACCCCTTTCCTTAGTTCTGCTTAGCTAAGAGCAAACACGGGCCGCAAGGCTCTAATAAGTTTACACCAAGCATGACACACCCCCTGCTGAAGTCATCCTCTTGTCCTGCCTACATGGTTCTCTATTCCTGCACCTGCACAGTTAGGTGCAGGCTTATAGGAGGTAGAAATCTGTGATTCAGTATAGGTCCCTTCATTTGCATACCCCAGTGTGCAGGTCCATATTTACAATTCCCAAGCACACCCTTTCCCCTTTACACACACACACACACACTGGATATAAAAACTGTACACACCCCTGTTAAAATGCCAGGTTTTTGTGATATAAAAAATGAGACCACAGTAAATCATTTCAAAACTTTTCCAGCCTTTAATGTGACCTATAACCTGTACAATTCAATTGAAAAACAAACAAATCTGTTAGGGGAAAAATATAAAAAATAAAAAAAAACATACAATAAGCTGGTTATATAAAATATGCAGGATTCTTTTTCAAACCATGGCACATAGATGCTACTTTTCTTAATATCTTGATTTTTTTTTTATTTACGAGAAACTCGGAACATTGCAATTAATTAATGAAGCTTAGGTGCTGTTAAGAAACAGTGCCATCAGTATGTATGAATAGTTGATCACTGTTGAGAAATGAAAGACAAGATTAATATTTGTATTGATAATTAAGATTTGAATTAGTTGATTATAAAAGAGCATTACCCATTGTTTACAGGTGAGACAGTGGTCTTAAAAAAGACAAGTGCAATTTTTTTTTCAGTGCAAGAAACAAGTGAGGGATTCTGGTCAATAAAACTACAAAAAACTGGCTCCAAATTGTGCACACATTTTGTTAAGAAAGTTTGGGTTCCATAGATTTCCTCTCTGCATTTCATGTGGTTTTGTTGTATTCCATAGAGCTGTTGAATAGGTTAATAGAGGCTTATAAGATGCTGTAAATATAACTGGTTATCTCTTAATGTTGCATTGGATGCAAAAAAATAATAAGAGACTACTACATCTGTTGCATGGATTAATATCACATCCTGTGTGATGAAGTAGTAATCATCAAACTATTTACATCTATTCCAATGTTTTGCAAACAAAAGCCTGTATAATACAATGAGATTGCAGAACAGGTGGGGATAAAGTTTCTTCTTGGTCCCCAAGGTTGTGCAATGTCATATTTATTTATTTAACATTTGTTTACCGGGAAAGTCTAACTGGGACAGAGCCCATTTTCAGCCAAGGCACAGGGCATGTCTTTGGGAGGAAACTGGAGCACCAAGAAGAAATCCACACAAACATAGGGAGGGCATGCAATCGCTGCACAGAAGGCAGCCTAGCCGAAATCGAACCGGAGCACCTCTTGCTGTGAGGTGACAGTGGTAACCACTGCACCACCTATTATCATAGTTAGTAGATGTATAAATGAGGACTGTGGAAAGCTCAGCATCCTTCCCTCTATGTGGGATGCAACATTTATTTCTTTTTTTTTTAAGCTTACTTGTGATGGTGCATAATCCTCATAGTTATTGATTTGTGTAATGTTGGCCTTTTGATTTGCCATAAGACGTTCTATCTGAAAGTTAATTAAAAGCAAATGTGAAATGATTTTGAGAGGTCTTTTGATGTCAGAGGGACTGAAGCTTTGTTCAGAAAAAAGTTGATTTTTGGTAATGCCTGGTCCAGAAGACAAGCAGGAGACTGGAGAATATGTTTAAAGTGGCAATTTTACTCTATTCCATCCAAGTTTTTCATGCAGCAGCTGTGAAGTACCAATCCAGAGGCAAAAAATGAGCCGTACTTGAGGATTATAACAAAATTTAAACCATCAAGTTCAAAGTGCGGAGTCTGCATGTCCTCTCTGCGTTCGTTTGGGGTTCCTCCGGGTACTCCAGTTTCCTCCCACATTATAAAGACATGCATCTGGAGTGTTTCTCCCTGGGCCTCCGCTGAAAATTGGCTTTGTTCCAAGTTGGACTTTCCTGGTTAACAAATATTAAATAAATAAAATTAATAAAATAAAGTGCAAGGACAGTAGCAAAGGCAAATCAAATGTTTTGTGTATATCTGGATTAAGGAACAGGTTGTCACATTGCCAGGAAGGATGCAGAGGAAGGTGACTAGGACAGTGAAGAGGAAAGCCTTTTTTCCTGAAAGAGAGTAAATGGGATTTGGTGTGTACTTAAGATTCTATAGGGAAATTTCATAAGATTATTTTATAAAATAAGAATACAAAAGGGGGGGGGGTAATTGTCCAGCAGATAAAAATAATGTTGGGAGGAAAGACTTTTTCATAGAGGGGCTGACTTGTAGGTGAAGTTGCTAACCTGACAGGGTCGCAAAAGCAAAAAGGTTGAGACCTGTATGGCATTTTTGGATTCCTGAACAGTTGGTATGGAAGCTAGGAAAGATGTATTTGACTAACTGCAGTGTTTACAGTATTCTTCCCTGACTGTCTCTAGTTCATGTTAGAAGGGTGCTGACTACATCTCATAAAAGTCCTGTCTTGCTCATATTTAGCCTACAAAGTTTCAAGCTAGAATACCGTAGTACTTTTTCAGACTCTCAGGTCAGGTTAGGTTTGAAAGTTCATCACATGTGCAGACTAGATATTCTTAACTGTTTTATTCTGCTAGCCAGTTAATGTGGCATAGTTCAGCTGTTATGGGAAAAATATATATCTGTTTCTTGTTTATTGATGAATTGTGTAAGATGTTTTTCATGTTTCACTGTTGCAGTCATCGCACTTGGATTGTCTGCCTTGCAGGTAGCCCTCAGTTGGCCTGAATACCAGAGACTTGGTATTTCTGCGTCGGAAGCTGTCACTCCTGGACTGACATCAGGTAGTCAGGGATATATAAACAGGCAGCCGATATCATTACATCAGTCTTTCTTGCCGAGGAGGAGCCCAAAGTAAAAGCAGTTCGCAAGTGCCGGTCGGCCGCTACCTAAAGTTTTTCGTTTTCGTTGAATAATCCTGAAGTCTTCTAAAGCTAAGTACCCCGTTGGAGATCCTTTTTTCTTGCTCTGACTGTGTCAGAAAAAGTTAACAATTGTCTTGCCTGTGGACAGCAAATACCTGACAGAGATTTTCACTCTTACTACGTCACCTATTTAGGCCCAGACCATGACGTCCCTCCCTGTCTGTTTTGTGCCTTGTTTAACGCCCGAACCATTCATCGTCGGGCTCTTTTTGTCTCTAAATTCTTTCGCTCTCGATCTCCGTATTCTGAAATGGCTTCAGTAAGCCATCTGACTACCGATTTTCCTAAAAAAACATAAGGATAAAGACAGAGACAGACCGCATAGATCAAAAACCGCCACTGCTTCCATTAAAGCTAGTCGCCACTACGCCGGTACTCAGTAAGGCTCCTTTGCATTCCCTGATGCCTGCTTCAATGGATTTGCAGGCCTCTGCTGGGACCCATTTGGAGTCCGGTATGCCACGAGATGCTTCTTCTATGGAGCCTGTCTCTACCTTGGATGGGTCCAGAGCCTCTGTGCAGGCACCAGCTTCTGAGACAGTTCTTCACTCTACTGATGTTCAAATTAAACCGAAGATTTCATTTTTAACCAAAACTACCGAGTTTCTTAGGCCCAGAGTACGCACTATGCCTAGAAAAACGATGACCAAAGCGCATGCTCAGGCCCCGATGCCACAAAAAAAAAAAAATGCTTAGAATGGCTGAAGACCTTATTACACTGATTAGGGGAAGTCAGCCTTCCCCTGCAGAGAAACCAAGAACCCAGTCCCCTTCAGGTTCTACAGAGCAGGAGTCCGATGACTCTGACATTTCTGATTATGAAGACATGCCCTTATCTGCCTATGAGGATTCAGATGCAGAGGAATTCATTCCCTCTGCCTCCCCTCCAGAGGATTTATTTCCATTGGGAATGCCAAGACTATCCTCAGTCCAAAAAAAGACTCAGAGAATTTTTAGAGTTGCCTCAGCACAGATCTTTAGCTATACACCCTGTCCTGGATGTTGTGGATGATGTTTTCATGGAATCCAGTCTTACTCCTGACACTTTACCTCCTGCCCCTAGGAAACCTGACAGGTACTACAGAGTACCTGATAGTTATAAGTTTCTGTTCAAGAATCCTACTGCTGACCCAGAGATCGTTTCCCAGGGGCCTAAAGGTTTCAAGGCTACTACAGCCAAGAATCCCACCCCTTTGGACAGGGATTCCAGAGCTTTGGACAGATGGGGTAAGAAGGTATATACATCTGCGACTCTTGCTGTCACGGCTTTGAATTGCCAGTTTCACATGCTGAAGTACCAGCAACATATTATGGAACTTATTAAACAAAAAGTGGTAACTTTTCTTGACTGTGCAGAAAATAACGAATTGCAGGAGCTTATGCACTCTGCAAACAAAGTCAGTAAGCATACTTTGCAGTGTGGCTTTGATGTCCTAGAAGCATCTTGCAGGGCAGCAGTCACTGGCTCTGTACTGAGAAGACATACTTGGCTGAAGGAGCAGACCTTGCCAGATCATCTCAAATCTAAATTACTAGGCACTCCTTTGAATAAGGACTCTACTGAGAAGACATGCTTGGCAGAAGGAGCAGACCTTGCCAGATCATCTCAAATCTAAATTACTAGATGCTCCTTTGAATAAGGATTCTTTGTTTGGCACCAAAGCAGAAGTTCTTCTTAAAAAGATGGAAGAAAAAGCTAAATCTATGCAGACTGTTAAAGAATTCTTACAAGTGCAACCCCCTAGATTCAGTAGGCTTTGCCCGTCAAAACACTGGTCCTTTCCAGCCCCCTCCAGGCCCAGGGGAAACAGACCACCCAAACTACAATCTCAGGGTATGCAGAGATCTAAGCAGCGGAGTGCCCCCACCCCTAAAGCAGGGAGTGGTAAGCAACCTTTTAACGGAAAAAGCTCACAATGACTTCTTCAGTCCACTTCCCAGCCCTGTCCAACTGCTTGTGCCCCTAGGAGGAAAACTTGCCCTTCATGCAAAATACTGGATGTCCATCACCTAGGACTGATGAGTCCTCAACATTGTATCCCAGGGGTACAAATTTTATTTCCGTTCTTTGCCAACCCCAAGCAGGTTTCCAGACCTTCCTCCAAACCAGTGGGCAGAGGCTCAAAACCAAGTACTTTCCCTGCTCAATATTAGAACTATTCAGCCTGTTAGGACAGAGGGGGTCAAATATTCTACTCCAGACTCTTCATGGTACCCAGGAAATAGGGCTGTTGGTGCCCAATCCTGGATCTTTCAATTCTAAACACATTCCTGTGGTACCAAACTTCAAAATGCTTACCCTGCAACAGCTTCTTCCTATGTTAGCCAAGGATGCCTGGTTAGTCACCCTTGACTTAAAAGAAGCCTATCTGCGCATCCCTATAAGGAAGTCATGCAGGAAGTGTCTACTTTTCAGGGCAGGAGCTATGCATTATCAGTTCTCTGCACTTCCCTATGCTTATCTACTGCGCCCAGGGTATTCACAAAATGCCTGGCTCCAGCCATTACATACTGCAGGCAGAGAAATATCCAAATTTACCCATACTTGGACGACTGTGTGATTCAGGCGGACAGTCAGGAATTGCTATTTCAGCACCTGGCATTTGTAAAAAACCTTCTCACTTCCTTGGGGTACACCATCAACGAAAAGAAATCACAACTGGTACCCAGTCAAAAGATTGTATTCCTGGAAGCAAGCGTGGACACAACTTCCCAGATGGCATTCCTCACTTCAAAAAAACAAGTTTATCTGACAGATTACTTCAAACAAATGGCCACCAGAACCTAGCTATCTGCAAGAATAATACTGCAAGCCCAAGGGTTCCTGGCCTGATGTATACTGCTAATTCCATATGCAAGACTGCATATGAGGAAACTTCAGTGGTACTTAAAAAGTCTTTGGTGCCAACATTCTCAGGACCTGGAAACAGTAATTCCCATCATACCCTGTTTAAGGACAGAGTTCCTTTGGTGGGCAGAAGCATGCAACCACAACAAGGAAGTGACATTCACTCTACCCCACGCTGCCCAGACCCTGACCACAGACGCATCAGACTATGCATGGGGTGCTCACATGGCTGGCAAATGTATTCAGGGCCACTGGAGCCCTAATCATTCATCTGCACATCAAGCAAAAAGAGATGCTAGCTTTACAAAATACCCTGACAGCTTTCAGATCCCTACTCCTTCCAGGTCAACTGCTGATAAAAACAGACAACACCACAGTTATGTGGTACATCAACAAGCAGAGGGGACCCCATTCCTACCCACTCAGCAGGTTAGCAGTGGCCCTGTGGACCACGGCCTTGGACATCCAAGTCCATCTACAAGCTCAATTCCTGCCAGGCAAACTAAACTCACTGACAGACAACTTAAGCAGAAATCTCCTAGACCCACATGAGTGGAAATTGGAGCCCAGCACCTTCAACCTTCTGATTCAGAAATGGGGGACCCCAGAGGTGGATCTCTTTACCTCCCCCTACAACCACCAGCTCAGCAAATTCTGCACCAGGAATCCTCACAGAACAGGGCCTGGAATGTGGATGCCCTATCCTTTCAGTGGGAAAACCTATCAATCTGTGCCTTTCCCCCTCTGCTCCTTCTCTTAAGAGTATTACTCAAGATAAAACAGGACAGGCCAAGGACAATTCTGATTACCCCAGACTGGCCACGCCAGCACTGGTACCCACTCCTGTGCAGCATGACAACAGTGCCACCCTGGCACCTACACCGGACCCCAAACCTGCTCTCTCAGCAGGAGGGATAGATCTTGCATCCACATTTGCAAACCCTAAATCTTGCAGCCTGGCTTATTCCTTGAATACTCCACCAGCACCCTAAGCAACCAGGTGCTGGACTTCATCCTTGAAGCCAGAAGGGCCCAGTACAAGGAAATCCTGCGCTGATACATGGAAAAGATATTGTTCTTGGATTCAGTCGAAAGGAGAGGACACAGCACTGCCCTCCTTACCTCTAATACTGGATTACCTAGCAGAACTACTCCACAGAGGCCTGTCCTTTTGCTCCATTAAGATCCATGGCTTTTGCCATCTTGGCTCATTACAACACTGAGCCACCTCTATTCTCTCGCCCTCTCATCAAACATTTCCTCAGAGGAGCAAACAACTTAATGCCACCAAGGAGAGCACCCACCCCTGCTTGGGACCTTAACTTTGTACTGGAAAAGCTCACTCTTCCCCCCTTTGAACCTGCTGCTTAAGCAGAGTTAAAAATCCTCTCCTGGAAAACAGCCTTGCTTCTAGCCATCACTTCAGCTGGAAGAGTGTTTGAGCTGCAAGCACTGATGGCTGTGGAACCCTTCATTATTTTCCATGCTAACAGGGTCTCCCTCAGGACTAACCCTTCATTTATGCCTAAAGGGGTGTCCAGTGTGGCTCTCAACCAATCCATCAATTTGCCAACCTTCTTCCCTAATCCTCAAAATAAAGGGGAAAGGGTCCTGCACTCTTTGGACGTGCACATACAGCTCAGATTCTACCTTGATAGGACTAAGCCCTTCAGAAAATCTGACCAGTTACTAGTCAGCTTTGCATCAGGGGCAGAGGGCAATGCCATTTCAAAACAAACCATTTCCAAATGGATAGCACACTGCATCCATTTCTGCTACATGCACCATGGAAAACCTACCCCACAGGGTGTTAGAACACATTCCACTAGGGCAGCATCTACCTCTACAGCATTTCTCAGGGGAGTCCCTACCAGGGACATCCTGGAAGCTGCTACCTGGAGTTCTGTACACACCTTCACCAAGCATTACCACTTGCCTATCTTTTCCAAATACAGGGCAGGTTTTGCTACAACAGTCTTGCAAGGCATACGAGCCAGCTCTAATTTTTCTTGATTGCCTCCACCCTTCCTCAGCTTTGAGAATCAACCCAGTGTGATGACTGCAACAGTGAAAAATGAAGAATATAGTACAGTTATGTACACTTACCATAAATGTAGATGTTCGAGTGTATTCACTGTTGCAGTCCTGGTTTCCCTCCCACCAGCCCCCTGGTTTTCTCTCTCTCTCCTCTGTATGGCTATTTCTACTAGTGTTGGTATTTACTTTTTACTGGTGGTATTTCCCCACCATAACCTAGTTTCCTATTTGGGGGCTCTTGACATTTGGGGCAAGAAAAACTGATGTAACGGCGTCAGCTGCCTGTTTTTATACCCCTGACGACCTGACATCAGTCCAGGAGCGACAGCATCCGACACAGAAATACTAAGTCTCTGGTATCCCGGCCGACTGAGGGCTACCTGCAAGGCAGATAACCCAAGTCTGCTGACTGCAACAGTGAATACACTCGAAAATCTACATTTATGGTAAGCGTACACAACTGTACTTTTCTGTTCATCATGGAAGGTAGAGCATTATCTTGTAGTATTCTTCCCTGACAATGTGTAGTTTGTATTATAGGGCTGATGACAGCATTTTTTTTAATTTCTTTCTGATATTCAGGCTACCAGGCTTGAAGGTAGAAAACCAAATTACTTTTTCAGATGCTGTAGTCAAATGTCTCTTGTTTAAGAGTTTACTACATGGAATAAACTTCTTGCTGGAGCTGAGAACACTGTTAGGGATAGATTGTTAAAAGCCATATGCAAATGTGAGATGCTGTATATGCTATGGGAGTATTTTGTTTTTCAGTTCTTGGTCAACTAGGGGACGGAATTCCAGTATCCTGAGCTCAGAACATTTTGTGAATTTTTTTTTTTTTTTAAACCCTCAACCCCTGCACCCATCTTGCTTCTCAGTCTCTCTCTGGGGGATGAGCCAGCCCATTTAGTCCCCAAACAAGGCAGGAGCTTTCTCTCCCATTTTTCCTTTATAGGGTAAGACAGCCCTTTCATTCCCTATTTCCCAGTCGAAGGCAAGTACCAGGAGCCGGCAAACCATCATTCATGCAAGGGGCCCACTTCCTTCTCACCTTTTTCCCTTCTGTAGCTGGTTGCATCACTGAGGTCACAGTCTAGGAGATCCATAGATATCCCTACTCACGTATGTAGGAATGCCCTCCCTTCCTTCCTGATTTTGCAGCACAAGCCGCACCAATTCATCATCTTCATCCAGCATTCCTTTTGAGGTCAGTGGTGAACATGGCGGAAAGTGCTGTCGTACATGTCCCCCTTCATTTTCATTGCATGCAGTCTGGGAAAGTCTCAGATGTGTTGTTTATTGGTGTTGTAGTTAAAGCTGCTAAGATCCCTTGATGCACTCACTGACTTTAATACAGTTGCATATATACTGGATGTTCATCGTGTTACCCTACTGCAGTCATCACACTTGGGTTATCCTGCCGTCAGGCGGTCCCACAGTCGGCCTGAATTCCAAAGTCTTGGTCTGGCGTCGGTTGCTGTCGCTTCTTCCCTGACGTCAGTGTGCCAGGGGTATATAAGAGGCATCCGACACCATTTTCTTCAGTCTTTCTTGCCAAGTGGTGCCCGAAGCAGAAGCAGTTCGCAAGTGCCGGTCGGCCGACACCTGAGATTTTCGATTTGAATTTTAGTCCGAAGTCTTCAATAAAGCTAAGTACCCCGTTGGGGAACATTTTCTTGCCTCAGTCCGATGTCAGAAAAAGTTAACAATTGCATTTCTTGTGGGAAGCAAATACCTCATAAGGACTTCCATTCCTATTGTATTCCTTGCCTAGGCCCAGACCACGATGTCACAGGTTGTCGGTTTTGCGCTAGGTTTAATAAATGAACTATCAAACGCCGTTTTGACTTTGCATGACATTACTTTGGTAGGAAATTTAATTATATCATGCCGTCGGAGCAGCCGACGACTGCCACTCATACAAAACGCAAGGATAAGGACAGGCAGCCTAGGAATAAGCCAGACACCGAGGCCTCAGCTGGGCCTGTCGCCGGTTCTCCGGTTTTTAGTGAGACGCCTACGCAGCCCCTGACGACCGCAGAGCTGGAACCCCAGACAGCTGTGGATTCCCATGCGGAATCGACTAGGCTGACGCAGTCTTCTACCGACACCGGAGCAGAACTAGACACCGGTCCAACGGAAACACCTTCGGTTTCTGAAGGTGTCTTCAGACCGACTACACTCACCATTAAATCTTATGCTAAACTTAAAACTCCTTTAAAACCAAAGAAAACTGTACATCAGTCTACAGTTCAAGGCCCCATGCCTAGGAAACAGATGCTTAAGATGGCTGAAGATTTGACTACTCTTATCAGGGGTTCCCATCCCCCTCCTGATAAAAGACCTAGACATGAGGGGGATTATGCATCCTCTGACCAGGTTTCTCTCTCCTCAGATTCTTCTGAGGAACAGGATTACACTTTTCCACCTTATGAAGATTCTGATGCTGAGGACTCTATTCCCTCAGCATCTCCCCCTGAAGACTACTCTTTTGGGAAAACTTTACATACCATGAGGGAACATTTCCACTGGGAAGGCCAGGATTACTCAGATTCTAAGAAAAGGCTCCGAGAGTTCCGTTTACTACCCCATCACAGACCTCTTGCTATCCCTCCTGTTCTGGATATTGTGGATGATGTTTACTTGGAGTCTAGTTTAAATCCAGACTCTCTTCCTCCTGCTCCAGCCAAACCAGACAGATACTGCAGAGTACCTGACTCACACAAATTCCCTTATAAAAGCCCTGTAGCTGACCCAGAAACAGTTTCCCAGGGTCCTAAGGGAGCAAAAGCTTCTATGGCTAAAACTCCTGTGCCCTCTGAAAGGGATTCCAGAGCCCAAGATAGATGGGGAAAGAAAATATACACCTCAGCTACTCTGGCTATGAGAGCATTAAATTGCCAGTTTCACATGTTGAAATATCAACAATTTCTAATGTCTCAGTTAAAACAAAAAATGAGCACACATTCAGAACTGCCTGAATTCAAAGAAATGTAGGATCTGTTGCATGCAGCTGAACAGGTGGGCAAACATACTTTACAATGCGGATTTGACTCATTGGAAGCTTCTTGTAGAGCAGCTGTTACTGGCTCTGTCATACGTAGGCTTGCGTGGTTAAAAGAACAAACCCTCCCTGACCATGTTCAAGCAAAATTATTGGATGCACCTTTAAAACAGGATGTATTATTTGGTGTCAAAGCAGAAGAGGTTTTAAAGAAAATGGAGGATAAGGCAAAATCTATGCAAACGGTCAAGGATTTTTTGTAGGTACAACCCCCTCGATTCAGCAGAAATTGGCCAACAAAAAACTGGTCCTTTCCAGCTTCAGACAGATCACAGAGGGGCAAATACAGACACCCAAGGGGCAGAGGTCAGTCACAGGGCCCTTACAAACCTCGCCAATGGGGGTTTTTTTGCTCCCCAGAAAGGGGGAGAAGACAGGCCCCAAGCTAGCAGAAGACAAACACAATGACTCTATCCTCAAACTACCAAGCAAATCTCTCCTGGCAACTCTCTTGAGAGGAAAACTAGCATTTTTTTGCAGACAACTGGCACATCATCACAAAAAACAAATGGGTTCTAAACATTGTCTCTCAAGGATACAGATTCCACTTTCATACCTTACCAAGGAGCAAAGGAATGCCAAACCTGCCACCAAATCAATGGGCAGAGGCACACAAACAAATTACAGCTCTCATGAACATGAGAGCCATTCAGCAGGTACCTACACAGGAGCAAGGACAAGGATTTTACTCAAGACTCTTCCTAGTCCCAAGAAAGGACAAGGCATGGAGACCCATTCTGGATCTTTCAATTCTGAACACCTATCTGCAAGTACCAAAATTCAAGATGCTAACACTACAGCAGCTTCTTCCCATGCTGGGCAAGAATGCTTGGCTAGTCACTTTGGACCTCAAGGAGGCATACCTGCATGTCCCTATCAGACAAATTTGCAGAAGATCCGTCCGCTTCATTGCAGGTTCAAAGCATTATCAATTCTCTGCACTGCCCTTTGGCTTGTCTACTGCGCCCAGGGCCTTCACAAAATGCCTGGCACCAGTAATTGCATACTGCAGACAAGGAGGAATTCAAATATGCCCATACCTGGACGACTGCCTTATTCGAGCAGAAAGCAAAGACATTCTTTTAAAGCATCTGGCATTTGTCAAACACCTTCTAAGTTGCCTAGGGTACACAGTAAACGAAAAGAAATCAAAACTAGTGCCCTCACAAAACATAATATTCCTGGGTGCCAGCTTGAATACAACGGCCCAGATGGCTTATCTCACGCCAGACAAGCAACGACAGCTGTTTCAGTATTTCAAAATAATGGCAACAAAGACCCAACTCCCTGCAAGAAAAATTCTGCAGGCCTTGAGATTCATGGCATCTTGCATACTACTAATACCATTTGTAAAACTGCATATGAGGAAATTACAATGGTACCTGAAAAGTGTATGGACTCAGCACAGCCACAGCTTGGAAACAATGATACCACTCATTCCTGCCTTCAACAGGAGTTTCTATGGTGGGCACAGGCATGTCACCTCAACAAGGGTCAGCCTTTCACCTTACCCACAGCCAGGCAAACTATGACAACAGATGCATCGGACTATGCCTGGGGAGCACACATGGCAGGGCAGTGCTTTCAGGGCAAATGGACTACAGATCAGAGGCATCTGCATATCAATCAAAAAGAAATGCTAGCAGTACAGAATGCCCTAACAGCTTTCAAGGACCTTCTACACCCAGGACAACTAATAATAAAGATGGACAATACCACAGTCATGTGGTACATAAACAAGCATGGGGGGGACACATTCCTACCCTCTGTGCAGGCAAGCAATGACCTTGTGGAACACTGCACTGTCTTACCAGGTTCAATTACAAGCACAATTCCTGCCAGGACAGAAAAACACATTGGCAGACGACCTGAGCAGAAATATCATGGATCCACACGAATGGAAACTAGATCCACAAGTATTTGCAATGATAACTCAAAAATGGGGACGCCCAGACATAGATCTGTTTGCAAGCCCCCACAACCACCAACTTCAAAAATTTTGCACAAGGACCTTCTACCCACTAGCTTGGAAAGTGGACGCCTTCTCATTCAGTTGGAAAACATTAACAGTGTATGCCTTCCCTCCACTACCTCTTCTAGCAAAGGTACTGCTGAAAGTCAGATTAGGGAGACCACAAATGATACTCGTTGCACCAGACTGGCCACGCCAACATTGGTACCCAATTTTAAGGAACATGGCCCACGGCCCACCATGGATTTTGCCACAAATTCCTCACCTGCTCACCCAGCGAGATCATCAGATTCTACACAGCCAGCTCAAGACTTTAAACCTGGCTGCATGGCAAGTTACGTAAACAACCAGCCAACACCTTTATCCAAAGCTGTTATGGATGTCATTCTGGAGGCCAGGAGACCTAGCACCAGGAAAACCTATTCAGACAAATGGAAAAGATTTTGCGTCTGGAACCAGGCTAAAGGCCTAAACCCCCTTGATCCAAATATCCCTCAGATTCTACTATATTTAACTGAGATGTTACACAAAGGACTTTCCTTTTCATCCATTAAGATCCACGCCTCAGCAATTTCAGCACGGATCCTCCTTTATTCTCACATCCACTCCTGAAACAGTTCCTCAGAGGGGCTAAGAACTTAAGACCGCCAAGGAGAGCTCCAACACCTACTTGGGATCTTAACTTTGTTCTGGAAAAGCTTACACTACCGCCCTTTGAACCAGCTTTTTCTGCTGATTTAAAATTTCTTTCATGGAAAACTGCATTACTACTAGCAATAACCTCAGCTAGAAGAGTCTCAGAGCTACAGGCACTAATGGCAGTGGAACCTTTCATCATTTTTCATCAAGACAGAGTCTCTCTACGAACAAATCCTTCCTTTATGCCAAAGGTGGTATCCAGTGTGGCCCTAAACCAAACCATTCACTTGCCCACCTTCTTCCCAAATCCCCAGAACAAAGGAGAAAGACTTCTGCACTCTTTGGACATTCACAGGCAATTACATTACTACTTGGATAAAACTAAGGCTTTCAGAGAAACTGACCAGCTTTTTGTAGCCTATGCTACAGGATCACAAGGAAAAGCTATCTCAAAACAGACCATTTCAAAATGGATAGGGCATTGCATCCGTTTCTGTTACACACATCATGGGAAACCAGTACCTGCTAACATAAGGTCCCACTCCACCAGGGCTACAGCTACATCAGCAGCCTTTCTCAGGGGACTGCCAACCAAGGATATTCTGGAAGCTGCTACTTGGAGTTCAGTGCACACCTTCACCAAACACTATCACTTACCTCTATACTCTAAGACTAGAGCTGGTTTTGCCACTGCAGTTTTGCAGGGCTTACTAGCTTCTTCTAACCATGTCTGACTCCACCTCCCATCCTTAGCTTTGGGATTCAACCCAAGTGTGATGACTGCAGCAGGGTAACACAATGAACATAGTACAGTTTTGTACCTACCATAAATGTAGATGTTCGAGTGTTCACCCTGCTGCAGTCCAGGTTACCCTCCCTCCATCCCCTCTGAACTAGCTGAACTTATCTCTGCCACTCTATCCTATACTACCTCTGTGGTGTATTTGCTTGTGCCTAAGGGTTTTGTTTTATTTTTATTTAGCTATGTGTGTATATATATATATATATATATATATATATATATATATATATATATATATATATATATATATTGCCTACCTATTGGGGGCACCTGACATCTGGGGCAAGAAAAACTGAAGAAAATGGCGTTGGATGCCTCTTATATACCCCTGGCGCACTAACATCAGGGAAGAAGCGACAGCAACCAACGCCTGACCAAGACTTTGGAATTCGGGCCGACTGCGGGACCGCCTGACGGCAGGATAACCCAAGTGTGATGACTGCAGCAGGGTGAACACTTGAACATCTACATTTATGGTAGGTACAAAACTGTACTTTTACCAGCATTCTTTGATTTAATCACATACTCCTGTTTTATGATAGACTTGGGATGTGTATCTGTTAGGCTGTTTTGTAGAGTACTCTCATTTCTTAAAGCTTTTTCGTAGGACTCTGCTAGAACTGTGGTTTTAGAAGTTGCAGTAGCTCATAGTGCCAGGGCTAGTTTGCAGTTATTGTCTTTGCAGGAATTTTCCTTGGGTCCTTTTACATTTAGGGTAGAATATGAAATTGTAATTTACATTCTTAAAATTTCAGACTAAATGGATATTCATTATTTTTGGCATACTGGCTTAAAACAACTGAGAAGTAAAATAATTAAAATACAGTTTTATTTCATAAATTATATAAAGTAACACCTGCTGAAGTTCTTAAATGTAATAGACCAGGTTCTCATCTCAGTATTGTTTGTACTTGTATTTTTGGGAGGGAGTTGGAGGCATTTTTTGATGATCTGAGTAATATGCATCATTTTACTTATTCAGCGCTCTCTAATATTTTCATCTGTTTCGGAGCATAGTGGAGACATTGTGGAAACAACCTCATTTACAAATACCTTTCGTTAGATTGGCATAAAAGAAGCTGCAGTGGCAGAAGCAACTGTGCAAAAGCAATTATTCTTTACTGTTTACACTTTGACTGTTAGCAGTTGTACCATCCAGTTTTGGTGACTGTAAGGAATGTTGTTTCTTGCAGTAACAGTAATGGGTTACTATTAACCTTGTTACAGGTGCCTTTCAGCTGCAATAGGGAGTAAATGTAATTAAGACCTCTACATCTATTCAGAAAACCACTACGTGTTCGTTTAAAACATTTTTTTGTTTATTAGTAGGTTTGTATCTTTATTAATTATTAGCTTGCTGCTTTTCTCCTAGCTTCTATTTCCAGCTTGTTCTTTTCCTTTTTGTAATCAGAAGACTGCATTAATAATTTGCTCCCAGCTGGTACTGCTGCATTATCACTTGTCAGCAGAGGGCTCTCGCATCCTATGTAGCTGGCTGTGCAGCACTGAAACAATGCAAACCCGTAGTTTATATTATTGTTGGTGGTTTTGTAGTGAATTTTTTCCATAATTATGAACATTAAAACTCATTAGCTGCACTGTTTACATAATGTACCTAAGCAGATGTAACCAAATGGAGTGGGAAGGAACACCTTCTTGTCTCTAAGAATGAGTATTTATATTATAGTTTGATCAGAGAGCAGCATGAGCCCTTATTAAATGTTGTGCTCTTTTAAATCCTGTTTCATTCTACCCTTTACACCGAGATTACATGTCAGATGTTGAAGCTCATGCTTTACTTAATTCATGTAAAATTGTCCAAGTCTAAAAAATAAGATTATCTTGACATGCACCAGATCCTGCAGAGCTTAGGTCCAATGGGTAAAAGGGAGCACTAGTGCTGTGAAATTAATAGCTGCCTTACTGGAACTGATATCTAGGTCTGTTTTATTCTCAAGGGAAGTGTGCTGCCTAGTTTTGCTGTGAGAAGTGTTTTAAGTAAATGAACCTAGGAGAACCTGCCTCAGATTCATTACCAGATTTTTTTAACTTTCAAAGTGCTAGATGTTTGCATAACAATTCTCATGTAAGTTAAGACTTGGGCTGTTATGGTTTTCCATTGACTGTTAAATCATTTTAATTGGAAACCAACTGGTAATATTAACAGCAGTAGACTCTCCTTTCCTCATACCTCTCAATCTCTTATTGCAATCAATCTGGCCTGAAATAATGGTGGCAACAAAGGCCCAAAAATAGGGACAAATTTTAAACTTAGAAAGTTGATAGAGAACAGGATTTGAGTTGGCATGCATTTTCTGAAAGATATGAAGTTTGAAACTCAGATGTATGCCATTATTTAGTGACTTCAGTCCTCAGATCATCCCACGGATTTGTCAGAAAACTACATTTTTATGAGAAGCAGACCAAAAATATGAAGCAAAAATTTGAACATTCTGCGAAAATCTGGACAGTTGAGAGGTATGCTTTTCCACCAAGTATGCATAATAGAATTACATAATCTAAATGTTAAAAAGTGCACATTTTTTAATTTAGAATGTGTTCTTTTTCATATGTTATAAATGAGGTGATTAAGATGCTATAAAGCATGATTTGTAGCATTGCTTAGATATTTTTATTATATGATTACAAACATTTCATTTTGTTAAATTGATTGAACTCCCTTACTGTCTTTATTTGCAGTGTACATCTCTACTTTTTGTTTCCATCTCTTGAAGAGGGAGGTTTAGCCACATACCGCACTGCAATTGTCCAAAACCAGCACCTTGCTATGTTAGCAAAGGTAAGTAAAATTAAATAACTTAGAAAAACAAAGTATAAAGCAATGGTGTGAATAGAGTTCCAGCTTGATGACGAAACATGAAAGTGGATTTTGTGTTAGTTGAACATTTATTCTGTGGCCTCTGAAGGAATCATGGTGTCTGTATGTTTGGGTTTAATCCTTGCAGTCTTCTGGGAAATTCTACAGAGGTTCGAGCAATACTTCATACTCCATATTTGACTCAAGTAATAGTTTTATCTAGTGGGTTGTTCCACACCTAGTTAGTATACATCCTTGTGTTTTGTATGGTGCCACAAAGAAACCATCTGGTTTTTCAGCCTTTAAATATTGTGTGCTTATGTGTGAGTTCAGATCCCAGTGTGGCCTGTTTTTGTGGTAGTTTGGCATAATGGTTAAGGTCTTCAGCTTATTGACACAAAGTACAGGGTTTTATTCAGACCTTGGAGTATTGACTAGCCTTAAAATGGCCCTTAAGGGCAGTTAGCCTAGTAAGAACCTATTTAATAAAGTGCACATTTCCTTTCTGTCCTTTTTGTTTTTCCTACATTGTCTTTCTCCATGTTTAATTTCCAGCGGTCTCTGGACAAAGCCCGGTAAGAGAAGGAGAGGACAATTAAATGTTTTTTTTTTGCTCTCTTTTAGACTGTCCTTCACCGACTATCAGCTCTCCATTCCCCATCTGCCTTAATGATCCATGTATTTCCTTAGTAGGAGCTCAATAGCTAATTTGTTCCTAGGGTGAGGATCGGGTCACGCAAGAGTGGGATCATCACATACCCAGATGGACAAGATTTTGCTCTTAGACCTCCCCCAAGTCCCCTCTGCATATCTGCACTATCCAAGGGATGGTGTGTATTTAACTAGGTAAAGTACATGCCCACCTTCATGGGCACACAGACAGCTCCCCCCCATCTCGTAAGACCACATGTTGGCATAGCCACAGGTCCCACTGGTGATCCACCAACTGAGAGTATGCCTGTGGCACCCCTCAATCCCTCTGTACTGAGGAAGGTGAGCAGGCTCCAGTTATTCATTCCTCCCACACTTCATTTGGATTCTCTAGTGTCAGGGCTTGTACTCAAAACGTGGTCACATGAGTGACAGGGCATCATCTCTGTGTCACAGCGTTTGATGTAGATGAAGATAATTTAGTTTACATAGTTGCAGTGTTACATAAGCATCTTGTAGTCCCTTGTACTACATTTTCCTGGAATGGACAAACTATATATAAATGTTATAAATATAAGTAAGTTAAAGTATTCATATATCTGGGATGAACAGATTTTAAGCAGTATAAGTATTATACTGCTTACTGTTTGGAGCACTAGATAGCTAATTAGCATTCTTCCCTTTTTGTATAAACGTGGACACACTTTTTTTTGTGTAAGCACTGATGTCCTTCCATATCATGTTATAGTATTCTTTACTAAAGGGATCCCCTGCTAAAGGCAGCCCTATGTCAGTCCAGTATACCAAAGCCTTAGGGTTTTAGGACATTGTACGTCACGCGTATGTTTCATGCATAGGGCATAAAGATGATGTACAGACGTACATACCTCTGGACTTCTTTGCCATCAGTCTGAATGCTGCTTCATTTTTCTTGGTTACCAAGCCAATTTCGGATAAGTGCCCAGTTGGGTTTTTTCTTTTTGTTGCGAGGTCACATGCCATCCAGAAAGATAAAATGTCAGTGTAGGAGACAGATTCCCCATAAGGACCATCACGAGCAGTGTTTGTTTTGCTTGGGTGCTTCTCACGACCATATGTCGTGCACAGTTTGTCAAGCGTTTGTCCGTAAGACTCCTTGAGGTTGCCTCTCCTCCTTTGCTGTCTACCTAGAGAACCAGTGTCTTAAGTTGTTGGCACAGAGTGTGATGGCAGAATTGTCCTGGCCAGAGGGTCAGATGTCTGCCAAGAGAAGACCAGAAAAGCTAAGTCAGATTCGGCAGCTATACTCCCTCCCCAGACGTCTCTCTTGAGGCTGGTGAAAGCGCAGAGGATCATCCGTTTTTTTCTAACATATTCCTCTGCAGAAACAGTTTTGGAGGCCAGCATAGATCCCACTTCTCGCACATCCTTGGAGGCTCTGCAGATGTCTGTTATGTATGTGGAGAGGGAACCGTGGCTAATTATATCTGAGGGGACTGATGGGTGGTCTGCAAATTCTTGTTAGGAAGGAGATTCCCACTATGTTGATTGAGTGTTGGCAAGGGTCCAAACCTCCTAAGATCTTTACGGTTGACATCCTTTTCAAAAAGAAGCAAATAAAACATATTTCCCCTGTTTTTAAGGATCCTCAGCATGTCTGACAGGATTTTACACAGGGGTTGTTTAATGTTCTCATGGCCTTGAAGCCTCCCCAGGGAATTTGTGTTCCTGCCCCCCTTGGGCATCTACTCCTCTTAAGAGGCCTAGGGAGCAGGACTCTTCTGATGAAGAATTTGACTCTGGACTCTGGAGAAGAGTCTTTGGTCTACTCCTCTCACATTCCTTCTCCATTAGACTATGGTTCTGAAGAGGAAGACACCGTTTGCCCAGATTCTTCCTTTGAAGAACCTTCTTTTGGGGATTCTATTTCTCGTATGATGAAATATTTAAGTGGGACTGTACCCAGGTTTCTGATGTCCAGAAGAGGTATTATGAACTCTTCCAAATTGAGTCTCTCAAGCCCTTTGCTGTCCCTCACGTCCTTGCTGTCTTTAGACTTTTTTCTGCAGCTTCTCAGGCTCTCAATTTCCAACCCCGAGTCCCTAAAAGAACTGATAGGTTTTATAAGGTGCCTGATGATTGTAAGTTTCTTTACAAATGTGCTTCTACTGATCCTTCTGATGCCCTTCATGTTTCACTGTTGCAGTCATCACATTTGGGTTATCCCTACCAGGGTAGCCCTCGGCCAGCCCGAATACCAGAGACTTAGTATTTCTGTGTCGGTTGCTGTCGCTTGAGGACTGACGTCAGGTCGTCAGTAGTATAAAGTAAGACAGCTGACGCCATCACATCAGTCTTTCTTGCCGTGGAGCTCGAAGCAGAAGCAGTTCGCATGAGTGCCAGTCGGCCGCTACCTGAGTTTTCATCTCCGAATTGAAGTTGAAGTCTTCTAAAGCTAAGTACCCCTTTGGGGATCCTTTTTTCTTGCACTAACCGATGTCAGAAAAAGTTAATGGTCTCGCCTGTGGAAAGCAAATACCACACCGAGACTTCCACTCTTACTGCGTCACTTGTTTAGGCCCAGAACACGATGTCCCCCGTTGTCACTTCTGTGCTTTGTGCAACGCCAGAACTATCCCTCATCGGGCCCTTATTGTAGCCAGATATTTTCATTTACAGTCCTCGAATTCCAATATGGCTTCGGTAAGCCATCCGACAGCAGGTCTTCTGAAAAAACGTAAAGATAAAGACAGAGACAGACCGCACAGGTCCAAACCTACTGATGACGCTGCCACTAAGATAGTAGTCAGTCCTCCGGTACTTAGTGAGGTGCTTTCGCAGCCCCTAATGCCCGCTTCATTTGATTTGCAGGCCCCTACCAAGACCCTTTTGGAGTCCGGTATGCCGCAAAACTCTTCTTCGACTAAGGATCCTGCAATCATCTCTACCTTGGATGGGTCCGGAGCCATTGAGCAGGCAACGGCTTCCGTGGAAGTCCTTCTCACTACTGAATCTCAACACAAACCGACGTCTTCTTTCGCGACTACCATTCTTTCAAAAACGACCGAGTTTCTTAGGCCCAGGTTTTGAACCACACCCAAGAAACTGACGACACACTGTCAAGCGCCTGCTACCTTGCCTTAGTCTCAAATGCTTAAAATGGCGGAAAACCTTATCATGCTGAGCAGGGGAACCCAAGCTACCCCCTCAAAAAGGAAAAGAGATCTGCCCCTGTAGTTTTGTCTGAACAAGAGTCAAATGAATCTGATGCATCTGACTGTGAAGAAGTGTAACCCCTCTCCACTTATGAGGATTCTGATACAGAGAACTCCATTCCTTCAGCCTCTTCCCCAGAGGATTTTTCCTTTTGTGAAACCCTGCATACTTTAAGGGAGCATTTCCAATGGGAGAGCCAGGACTACCCTCAGTCTAAAAAGAGACTCAGGGAATTCCTAGATCTTTTGCAACACAGACTCTTCGCCATCCCCCCAGTCCTGGATGATGTACATGATGTTTTCCTTGAATCCAGCTTGACTCCTGACGCCCTACCTCCTGCTCCCAGAAAACCAGACAGGTACTATGGAATCCCTGACTCTCACAAATATCTTTTTAAAAATCCAAAAGCTGACCCTGAGGTCATTTCTCAAGGGGCAAAAGGGATTAAAGCAACCTCTGCTAAGAATCCCACCCCCTCAGACAGGGATTCCTGAGCATTGGACAGATAGGGTAAAAAAGTATACACCTCAGCTACTCTTGCTATCAGGGCACTAAATTGTCAGTTCCATATGCTGAAATTTCAGCAACATACCTTGGAACACCGTAAACAGAAAATGTCTTCCTTTCCTGCTTGGGCAGAATCTAAAGATTTACAAGACTTAATGCATTCTGCAAGTCAAGTAACTAAACACACTTTGCACTGTGGTTTTGACACACTGGAAGCTTCTTGCTGGGCAGCAGTCACTGGATCTGTCATTAAAAGGCATGCATGACTTAAGGAGCAACCCCTGCCAGACCATGTCAAATCTAAATTGTTGGATGCCCCATTGCACAAAGATAACTTATTTGGCACCAAGGCAGAAGAGGTCTTAAAAAAGATGGGGAAAAAAGCAACATCTGTGCAAACAGTTAAGGATTTCTTATAGGTCCAGCCCCTAGGTTCTGCAGGCATTGTCCCTCCAAGCACTGGTCCTTTCCTGCTCCGAGTAAACCAGCCCAGCCTAGACCCCGTGGAAACAGACCCCCCCCCCCCAGACAGCAGCCCAGGGAATGCAGAGATCTAAGCAGTGGACTACCTCTACTTCAAAACCAGGGAGTTCTAAGCCACCCTCTTATGGTAAGAACTCACAGTGACTCACCTCCTCCACCCCCCCTCTGCCCACCTTCACTTACCCGTAGAAGGCAAACTCTTCTTTCACTCAAACACCTGGGCCACTATTACCAAGGACCACTGGGTACTGAACATTGTATCTCAGGGATACAAATTTTCCTTCCACACCCTTCCAACCCCAGAAGGGTTCCCAGATCTTCCACCAAATCAGTGGGCAGAGGCTCAAAAGCCAATCCTTTCCCTGCTCTCTTTGAGGGCAGTAGAGCATGTTCCTGCAGAACAGCTAGGCCAAGGCTTTTACTCCAGACTTTGTCTGATGCCCAGAAAAGAGGGCACCTGGCACCCCATCCTCGATCTATCTACTCTAAACACCTTCCTGGTGATCCCAAAATTCAAAATGCTCACTCTCCAGCAGCTGCTACCCATGCTCTCCAAGAACGCTTGGCTAGCCACCCTAGATCTAAAAGAGGCCTACCTCCACATTCCTATCAGGGAATCATGCAGGAAATATCTCAGCTTTAGGGCAGGATCTCAACACTTTCAGTTCTCTGAGCTTCCCTTTGGCTTATCTACTGCTCCCAGAGTTTTCACAAAATGTCTGGCTCTGGCCATTGCCTTTTGCAGACAAAGAAATATTCAAATTTACCCATACTTAGATGATTGCCTTATTCAGGCAGACCACCAGGAAAAGCTGCTCAAGCACCTGACCTTTGTAAAGACCCTACTAACCTCCCTAGGGTACACAATCAACAAAAAGAAATCCAAACAGATGCCTACCCAAAGGATAATCTTCCTGGAGCAAGTCTGGACACAGCATCCCAGATGGCATACCTTACACCAGAGAAACACATTTTCCTGACAGCCTACTTCTCTCAACTAGCCACCAGGCCCCAGCTATCTGCAAGGAAGATCCTGCAAGCTCTGGGGTTCATGGCATCTTGCATACTACTCATTCCGTATGCCAGACTGCATATGAGGAAACTTCAGTGGTACCTAAAGAGCCTTTGGTGTCAGCATTCTCAAGACCTGGAAACTATCCTACCTATAATTCCTTGCCTCAGAAAGGAGTTTCTTTGATGGGCAACAGCATGCTCCCACAACAAGGGACTGCCCTTCTCCCCGCCACCCAGACCCTTACCACAGATGCATCAGACTACGCTTGGGTTGCGAACCTGGATGGCAGGTGCATACAGAGCCAATGGAGCCCACAGCAAATCCCTCTGCACATCAGTCAAAAAGAGATGATGGCTGTGCAGCACACCTTCATAGCTTTCAAACCCCTTCTCTGTCCATGGGGTTCTCCTGATCAAAACAGACAACACCACTGTCATGTGGTACATTAACAAGCAGGGAGGGACTCACTCCTACCCTCTATGCAGGCTGGCCATGATCCTTTGGCTCACAGCCTCTTCTATGCAACTACACCTTTTAACACAATTCCTACCAGGCTCTCTCATCTCTCTGGCAGACCAGTTAAGCAGAAACCTTCTGTACCCAGACAAGTGGCAACTCAAGAGAAGTACCATCACACTAATAACTCAGAAATGGGGAACCCCGTAGGTCGACCTCTTTGCCTCCCACACTAACCATCAGCTCAGCAGATTCTGCACCAGGAAGCATCACTGCATGGCTTGGAAAGTGGATGCCCTGTCCTTCCCCTGGGTCAGTCTATGCCTTCCCTCCCCTACCTCTCATCCCCAGGGTACTGCTCAAAACAAGGGAGGAAAAACCAAGGACCATTCTTATAGCTCCAGACTGGCCCCGACAACACTGGTACCCCTTGCTGCGCAGCCTGACCCCACTGCTTCATTGCCATCTTCCTCAAATTCCAAACCTCCTGATCCAGAGGGAAGGGGAATTCATGCATCCCGAATTGCAGACACTCAGTTTGGCAGCTTGGCTTCTTCCCTAACACCAAACCTGTCTGCCATCCTCAGTAAACGGGTTCTGGATGTTATCCGTGAGGCCAGACGTCCTAGCACCATAAAGTCTTTTGCAGATAAATGGAAAAGGTTCTGCACCTGGATTCAGGCTAAAGGCGCCAATACAGCACAACCTTCCATCCCTCTCATCCTGGATTACTTAGTTGACCTACTACATAGTGGTGTGTCTTTCTCCTCTATAAAAATTCATGCCTCTGCTGGTTCTGCTCATTTTCCCACTGAGCATCCCTTTTTCTCACACCCTTTGATCAAACAGTTCCTCAGAGGGGCAAGCAACTTGAGGCACCACAGAAAGGCACCAATGCCAGTTTGGGACCTTAAATTTGTCTTGGAAAAGCTCAGCCTTCCCCCTTTTGAACCAGTTTCTTCTGCAGAGCTAAAATTTCTCTCCTGGAAGACCGCATTCCTTCTGGCCATCACTTCAGCCAGAAGAGTCTCTGAGCTGCAAGCACTCAAGGCTGTGGAACCCTTCATCATCTTCCATGCAGACATGGTATCCCTCAGACTAACCCATCCTTCATGCCCAAGGTGTTGTCCAATGTGGCTCCCAACTAATCCATTCACTTGCCCACCTTATTTTCCTAATCCCCAGAACAAGGGGGAAAGGATTCTTCACTCTCTAGATGTGCACCGATAGCTCAGATTCTATCTGGACAGGACTAAATCCTTCAGAAAGTCTGATCAATTTGCTGGTTAGCTTTGCTACAGGGGCAGAAGACAAAGCCATCTCCAAGCAAACAGTTTCCAATTGGATAGCACACTGCATCCATTTCTGCTGCAAACAGCATGGAAAGCCTCCCCCAAGGGGGTCAGAACACACTCCACCAGAGCACCCTCCACCTCTGCAGCTTTCCTCAGAGAAGTCCCCACCAGGGGCATCCTGGAGGCTGCCACCTGGGCATCTGTTCACACTTTTACCAAGCATTACCACCTGCCTCTCTTCTCCAAATCCAGGGAAGGATTTGCCTCTGCAGTCTTGCAGGGCATCCTAGCCTGCCCCTAGTTTTCTTGACTGCCTCCACACATTTCCTCAGCTTTGGGAATCTACCCAAATGTGATGACTGCAGCAGTGAATCACGAAGAACATAGTACAGTTCTGTACACTTACCATAAATGTAGATGTTCAAGTGTATTCACTGTTGCAGTCCAGGTTTCCCTCCCTCCATCCCCCTTTATTCTCTTTCTCCCTTTATTACCATTCTTCCTTGATGTTCTCCTTTCCTTACAAGGGACATATTGGTATATTTTTTTTCCACTGGTGGGGTTCTTCCACCAGAACCTTGCCTCCTACTTTGGGGGCTCCTGACTGGTTAGGGCAAGAAAAACTGATGTAATGGCATCGGTTGGCTTACTTTATACTACTGACGACCTGATGTCAGTCCTCAAGTAACAGCAACCAACGCAGCAATACTTAGTCTCTGGTATTCGGGCCAGCCGAGGCCTACCCTGGCAGGGATAACCCAAACGTGATGACTGCAACAGTGAATACACTCAAACATCTACATTTATGGTAAGTGTACACAACTGTACTTTGTCTCTGTTTCTTCTGACAAACCTTCCAAATTGTTGACTTTCAGTAAATTACTTCCCTCTGACAAGGATAGTAGAACCATGGAAAGGGTGGGCAAAAAGGTGTACACTGCTGCTACCCTGTTCTTTCGAGTTTTTAACTACCAGAACCCATATGACCAGTTTTTTTTTTTTTTTTTTTGTTATATAGCTCTTCTCTGTCAGGGTTATCAGGTCATTTCTGACCTTCCTGATTCTGAGAGGAAGGTTTTGGTTTTCTCTTTGTTGGGATGCTCCTCTTAAGTGGCCCGTCATTCTATGGAATGTAGTTTTGATGCAGCTTGATGCTTCTTCTAGAGCTGCTGCCTTTGGTTCTGTGTTAAGATATTATTCTTGGCTTTGCCTTTAACCTTTGCCTGATGATGTTAAGGCCAAATTGAGGAGTGCTGCTCTTGACAATAAAAATCTGTTTGGTTCTGCACTGCTGAGCTTTTTAAATCCCTGTAAGAGAAGGGCAAGGCCTTGCAAGAATTAAAACATATCTGATCATGTCAATTTTAATTTTATCCTTGACATATGGGGTTCGATTCCAAGCATTGGAACCAACTCAGCTGTTACTACAGCTCGTGCAAGCCAAAAAGTCTTGAGTTCAACCCTTACCTACAATGCTCCTTTCCCTGTTACCTCAGATCTCATTTGCCACTTGTCTTTTCAGACGTGGTTGCCTTTACTCTCGAGAAAGCTAAGTAAAAGTTTTTCTTCTTGTTTTTTCTGACTGTTCAGTAGTGTCTTTCACCCTTACCTTACTTTATACAGTTTTGAACTACTTCTACACTTTTGTCTACTTTTCTGTCTCGTTCTCTGTAATACATTCGTGTTCTCAACTATCATTGTTGATGGTCTTTTCCCTGTGTAACTTTCCTGAATACATTCATGTTCTCAACTATCATTGTTGATGGTCTTTTCCCTGTGTAACTTTCCTGGCTTTTCTCTTTAAAATTTAAAAAAAAAAAAAAGTAGTTTTATAGTAGATCTGAAGTAGTTTACTTCATTTGATCTTCAACCTGTGGCAAATATGGATCTATATCGGATTTGAGCCAACAAAGATTACTTGCATCAGCTTCGAGCTCCAGACTCCTCCCCTAGCCCATAATACACCTCCCCTGCCTTCCATCCCCAAATCTTGTTTGCCGCGATTTGTGAAACATCATGTCTCTAGAGCTCCAGCTAGCAGGGTGTTTTTGACTATACGTTTTCAAAAAAATTCTGTTAATTTTAGCCGTTTCGGATTAGTATAGGTACCCTTTCTCCCCTGCCATCGCTTTGGCGTTGTGTGTAGGTTTGTAGTATTAGTTAGTTTGTGTAGTTTGTCTGTGGTGCTCCCCCCCTTAATCAGTCTAGTGTGGTGAGTGGGTGTGTTGTTAGTTCACAGAAAGAAAGTTTTTGACTGTTTTCTTCACTTTCTTCTTTAAGCATGGCTGAAAAGCTTATTTTTAAGCGCTGCACAATGTGTGGCCATAAGCTCTCCAGCGGATGGCCACACTGTGTGTATTGTGCTTAGGTGTAGCTCACCTGAATGTGGATTGCTCCATTTGTACGGGGTTCAACCCCCGAGCCTTGAAGGATAGAAAGGCCAAGTTGGCCCTCAAAGGTCTTCTGCCTGCCAATGAACCTCCTTCCTCGTCTTCAGTCACAGCGGCTGCTGTGACTTCCCCTCCTGCTTCTCTGCCTCTGGCCTCCCCTCCCTCCCAAGATGGGACTCAAACTCCTGCATCTAAGCTTGTGGTAACAGAGCAGAGGAGAGGTAGAGAATGGGAGAGGGAGTCGTGGACGAAGGAGAAGAGGAAGAGGTCCCCAGACCTCTCGACACCGAACAAGTCTGCTCGGATCTGTGACTCCCTTCGGCTCTGGTCTCCAAGCTTCTCCCCGGAGCCAGAGGAGGCAAGTCCAGTCTCCCGGGCCTCAGCTCCTTGACCGGCCTGGTCGGAGTATGTGGCCTCGTCTCTGTTGACCCGTTCTTTATCGGACATGGATATGGATAAGATGATGAGGCACTTTAACTGTACACAGATTCTGATGGGGGTCTTGCCAGCCTCCCTCCCTCAGGAGTGGGGAGCTCACTTCCCTTTTTTCAGCCCATTACTCCTTCCCCGATCCGACCTTTAGCTTCGGAGTTCTCAGATCCGAGGTTGGCCTTGGTTGGGGTGTCAGCGCCGACGGTCCTTGCGTCCTCGACGCCGGCAGCTGCCTGGATCATCTCGGATCCAACTAGTTCGGATCCGAGCCGCTGTCGGAGCTGGAGCCTGGGTGTAGGATCTGAGGGAGTAGAACCTTTACCATCGGCTCCGAGTCGGTCCAGGTTCCCTCTCTCAGGGCTCCATCTACTTCGGGTCCAGCTCTGATTCTTGCAACGGACCCAGAGAGACCAGCCTCCTTATTTGCTTCCCAGGAAGTCCACTCTCCTTCGGCGTTCGATGTGGTAGAACGGGTCCTCTCCATCAGATCGAGGCACCTGACCGCCCCCTCGGGCTCCATCCAGACCCCCCCGGCTCTGTCTATGTTCTCCGTTGTCTTACCAGAGGGACAGCCAGTGCCCAAAGAGCCACAGACAGTTCCCCCAGAGGAACAGGCTTGCGAGCGCTCCCCAGAGAATCCATGGGAGATGTGCCTTGCAAGCATATGTGCAAGAGGAGGCACGTGGACTCCCCAGAGTCCCTAGCCGAGGACACAGATTTAGATGAGGGGGAGGGCGCACCAAGGTCACCTCCCGACGATGTCTCCTTTGGAGACATCATGGAGATCCTGCGCCAGCGGGGAGGTTGGTCTGCCCCCAAGCCCTCCTCTGATGAGTCTGTGTTTCTGGAGGCTTTCAGCATGGGCCAGTCTACGTCTTGGATGTCCCCTCCCACGGATCCTTTAGTGGATTTGATCACCTCGCGGGCGTGAAAGAAACCAGATACAGTGGAGCCGATCCCCAAGTGCCCTGATAAGTCTTCCTATTGACAGGCCTTCGTGGAACAAGGGCTCCCCAGTTGACACCATAGTGGTAGCAGCAGCCACGAAGAGGGAACTATCTCAGGAAAGTTCCTCAGTCCAGAGTCACGGATGATGGACCACCTAGGGAAGTGGGTGTATGCTTCAGCTACCTTTTCTATACGGGTGCTGAACTTCTTGGCCCATGTTACGAGACTCGCACTCAACCTGGTGAAGGAGCTGGAGGAGTCTCCACCTAAGTCCATGTCGCAGGAGGACAAGGCTTCGTTCTCCACGAAAATGGCCACTCTGAGAGTAGTATCTAAGACGTCCATGCAGCTCCTCTCCCATGCTAAGGAAGGAGCGTCTAGGGCGGCTGGGACTGGCGTGTCCATGAGGCGTAACGCCTGGCTCAGGTTGTGCCAATTTACCGAACCCTTTACAGTGTCCTTTGCCAATGCCACTTATGATGGCTCGACTCTTTTCGGTAAGACCATCAAAGAGGCACTAGTCCAGAGTGAGAAGGATGGGAAGACACTGTCTGCCATCGGGATCCGCTTCTCTAACCCTCAAAGGTCCTTTTCCCGGAACAAGAGAAGACAAAAGAAGATGTGGTTCCAGAAGTCTCAGTATTCTCTGGACACTCAGGGCCCTTCTTCCCCTAGAGGCAGAGGGGGACAGAATGGATGCCGGCCCAGAGGCCGAGGGGGTCCGCAAAACTTCGGGTCTTGAGAACCCTTCTCATACATAACCAGACAGCAACCCTGAGGGGTTGCCCGACTCCTCTACTCTGGAGGCAGTCGGGGGAAGATTGTCCTTGCACCCAGCGGCATGGGAGTCCATAACAATGGACCGCTGAGTGGTTCAAATCATATCCAGAGGATATTCTATCCCCTTTGTGGGTTCCCCCCCATCTCTCCCAAACACCTCCCGGACGATCCACCCACACAAAGGGAGGCAGGAGCACAGGAAATTTCCAAGCTGCTAGGAAAATGAGCCATCGAAACCATTCCCCCAGATCAGTCCAGATCGGGCTTTTACTCCAGGTTCTTTTTGGTGCCAAAGAAAACGGGGGGCATAAGGCCCATTTTGGACCTCTCTACCCTGAACCTGTCAGTTGCCAAAGAAAAGTTCCGGATGGTCACACTACAGTCCGTCATGCCATACCTGCAAGAGAGCGACTGGATGTGCTCATTAGATCTCCAGGATGCTTACTATCACATAAAAATGCACAAAAGCTCCAGGAAGTTCCTCCGCTTCCAGCTAGAGGCCAATCATTATCAATTTCGAGCCATAACCTTTGGTCTCACCACAGCCCACAGGCTGTTTACCAAAGTGATGGCGGTGGTAGCGGCTCACCTGAGGCTTCAGGGGATTCAGGTCTATCCATACCTGGACGGTTGGCTCCTCACTACTTTCCCAAACCAGGGACTACTTTCTGACACTTGCCCTGAGTTTGGGTATCACAATCAACACATCAAAATTTCTACTAGAACCTGTATAGGTGATAGACTACATTGGTGCCAGTATAGACACACTCCAGGGCAAAGTGTTCCTGGCCTCAGAGAGAGTTCAAAACCTCAGGATGCATGTCTCCCTAATTTACCATTCTCCCCTCTTGACAGCGGAATCAGTGTTGAGGGCCCTAGGCCCGATGGTGGTGACCATGACTCTCCTTCCATGTGCTCGGCTACACATGTGGATTCTTCAGTGGACTCTGGCGGTTCAGTGGTCCCTGTTGGATTTACCACTATCCTATCCACCTAAGTCAAGTGTGTCGGTCATCCCTCATATGGTGGATGAACTCTCCGGACATTTTGGAGGGACAACCCTTCGTTCCTGCCCCGGCCCAAACCACAGTGACCACGGATGCTTCCCAACTCGGGGGGGGGGGGGGTGACATTGTTCGGGCAGGACAGTCCAAGGCCTGTGGTCCCCCATAGAGACCAGCTTGCATATCAGTGTCCTACAGATGAGGGCGGTTCTTCTAGCGTTGCAGGCCCTTCATGCCTTTCTTCCTCGCGGGACAATTCCTATTCTGTCACACAACATGTCGGTAGTCTGGTGCATCAGCAAACAGGGAGGGACCAGATCTTATCCCCTTTGTCGCGAGGGCATGAGAGTGTGGGAATGGGCGATCACCAGTCGCTTTCTTATCGCAACGCACATTCCAGGACGGTCCAACATTGTAGCAGACAGGCTAAGCCAGACCATTCTGATGCTTACGAGTGGTCTCTGAATCCGTCAGTAGTGGAACAGATCTTCAGTGAGTGGGGTCAACCTTGCTGCTATCTCTTCGCATCTCCTTCCAACGCGAAGTGCAGCAGGGTTTTTTGTTCTGAACCCCCCCCCCCACAAGGGGAGTCCTCCAGAGACACTCTAGTTCATACTTGGCCTCCCAGTCTTCTGTATGCTTACCCACCAGTTCCTCTCATCCCGAGGTTTCTGCAGAAAGCTTGTCGACTGGGGAGCAAGGTGATCCTCATTGCACCATTCTGGCCTCGCCAGGTATGGTTTTTCTTCCTTTGGTCTCACCTTCTAGCTCCACCTTGGATCCTAGATCCCATTTGGGATCTGATTTCACACCCATCAGGGGTGCCTCATCTGAGTCTGGACAGCCTGAAGCTCACAGCTTGGTTGCTCCAGTTGCCATGATTGCTAGGACTCCCAGGCTTTCCTCCTCGTTTAAGTCCATTTTGGTGGCTGCTCATAAGTCGTCAACCAGAAAGGTTTATCACAGCAAGTGGAAACGTTTTTCTTTTTGGGCCTCTCGGTGGAGTTTAAATCCTTTCAAGGCACCTGTTTCCGCCATTCTTGATTTTCTAGCTGACATCTACCAGCATGGTGCTAGTTCTTCTACTGTCAAAGTTCAGTTGGCTACCATTTCTCATTTTCATGTGGGCGAGAATTCTGCATCCTTGGCATCTTCTAGACCATGTAAAGCCTTTATTAAAGGCACTTTTTTATTACGTCCCTCGGTCAAAGATCCTGCCCCCCGTGGGACCTTATTATGGTTCTCCAAGCTCTGGTCGCCCCGTCTTTCCAGCCTGCTGCTACTGCCAATCTAAAATTTCTATCGTGGAAAACAGCTTTTTTGGTCGCTGTTACCTCTGCTAGAAGGGTTTCGGAATTATAGGCCTTGTTCATAAAATTCCCGTACATGATTTTTTATAAAGATAGAGTTTTTCTTATAACCAATCTATCTTTTCTTCTTAAGGTGGCATCACCAATCAATATCAATAAGACTATAAATTTGCCTGTGTTCTTTCCCAATTTTACCAACAGGATGGAATACAAACTACACACGGATGTTCATAGACAGTTATGATTCTATTTACACAGGACAAAAAATGTTCGTAAATATGATCAGTTGTTTGTTTCGTTCTATAGACCCTTTTTGGGCAAACCTATTTCCAAGGTCATGATAGCTAGATGAATTTCTTCATACGTCCTGCAGGTCTATAAGGACAAAGGCATGTCTCCTCCAGGTCAGGTTAAATCTCATTCCACTCCACTAGGTCCATGGCTACATCTGCAGCTTTCTGGTCTAGGGTGTTTTTGGATGACATTTGCTCTGCAGCTACTTGGTCCTCATCTCATACGTTTATCTTCCCTTATAAATTGGATTTGACATCTAGAAGGAGAGCATCCTTTGGCTCTGCGGTGCTCCAGAATATCCTTCCATGAGGGCCACCCAGGAGTTTAGTAGCTAGGGAATCTGCCCCACAGGTTGAAGATCAAATGAAGTAAACTACTTCAGATAAAGAAGTTATGTACTCACCATAACATTCCATCTGAGTAGTTGTACTTAATTTGTCTTCAACTATCCCTCCCTCCTTCCCCCGGACCTTTGGTGCATGTTCAGCCTATGCGCTGTAAGTATAGGTCACAAGTATGTTATCAGGTCGGGTTATAAGTGTAAGTTCAGCAAACTCGATCTGGGGATGGAAGGCAGGGGAGGTGTATTATGGGTAAGGGGAGGAGTCTGGAGCTCGGAGCTGATGCTAGTAATCTTTGCTGGCTCGGATCCGTATTCCCACAGGTTGAAGACAAATGAAGTACAACTACTCAGATGGAACGTTATGGTGAGTACCTAACTTCTTTTTTCTCTTCTTCAGTGCGTGTGTGTTTATGTGAGTGTGTGGCCTGTTTGCTGTTTTTTTTTTTCTTGGAGCAAGTCATGGCTGATAAATCTAAAGGCCCTTCTGGGTTTAAGAGGTGCCAAAAATGTGGGCACAACCTACCTTTTTCAGATGCACAGTTTTTGTGTGTGTACTGTCTAGGCCCCCTCTGTCTTCAGGAGAACTGCTCTATTTGTCATTCCTTCAGCCACAGAGCTTTAGTTGAAAGAAAAAAATAAGTCAATTTTGAAGGGCCTTATCCCATCTGCTTTTAGTGAGGCCATATCTGGTTCTGAAAAAGCTAAAAGGAGTGTGTCGATGCCAACTTCTCCCCCGGCACAGTCTACAGAAAAGCTAAGGTCTTCAGTTCCTGCAGTTTCTTCGGAACCAACAGAAATAGTACAAAAGGTACTGGTTCCTACACCTTCTTCAGAGCCAAACCTACTGGATAAGACAAAGTCTTTGACACCAGAAGTTTCTGACAAGAATCAGCTTTGCCCATATTGGCACTGCAATTATCAGTGCAGATTCTTTCCCCAGCACCGAGCATTTTGACACCAAGTAAGCTATTGGGGGAGTGTTCCAGGTTGACACTGCCTAGAAACTACATACTCACCCTCCTTTGACCCTTTTCCAGGTATGCTGCCTTCACCCTTTCTGGAAAGGCCAAAATAACCTTCCATTCTGTCTCTCCATTCCACCAAAAGTCTAACTGAAGAGGTTGTTGAGAGACTGAAGAATAAGATACGATGGGCAAGAGAATTGACATGTTCCACTGTGGTTCTCTCCCCATGAGCTTAGGATCCGAAGTTTCCTCTACCCCTTTGACACTTCCTTCTCTAACTTCAGGTAAAGCTTTATAGCCCTTGACTCTGAGTCTCCCGGCGCTGATGTATCAGAGCTGAAGATGTCCGTGTCTTCAGACCCGATTCCCACTCTGAGCTCTTCAGTTCAGTTGGAACCAGAGACTTCCCAGAGTCGCATCTGTTCTGTCAGCTCTGAGGGGCTAGAATCAACTCCTATTTTATCAGAGCCTTCTCTGCACCTTGGAGCCTCGGCATGGATCAGTTTGGCTCCAGTTTCGGCCTCAGCAGGTGACTCTTCTGAGCGGGGAATGCCCACAGTTCTGAGGTAGTCTTTCTCTGTTTTCAGCTCCCTTCCCTCTTCAGGTGGGCCATCTTTTGAGGCTATGGAGAGGGCCTTGACTGCAGCAGTTAGCCAATTGGCATCTTACAGTCTGGAGCAGATACCCTTGCTTCTTTCCACCCAGATATTCAACCAGTACCCCCACTGGGTCAGCAGGTGTCAAAACCACCGGATTCCCAGACGCAAATTCCCTCTTCTTCTGATATCATCCCAGATAATCCCACTGAGGAGGTTCCTCAGAATTAAAAGTGCAAGAGGAAAAAAAGCAAAAAAAAAAAAAAGACTCTGTGGGGTTAGGTCGTGGGAGGAATGGAATATACATTGCACAGACATAGGCCTGATAGGCATGTTAGTACTTCTGTATGGGAAATATATATATACACGCGCACACACACACACACACACACACACAAACCCCTACCTACCTACTTTTACACACTACAGCTCACAGTACTATTTGCATGCTCCGCGGTTATAGTTGGTGTACAAATGGCTGCAGCACTATATCACTCTACACCTTTATGTGGCGATATATATATATATATATATATATATATATATCTATGGGTTCTAGACGTTTCCTCGAATGAGCAAATGACCAAAACCTAAACGGCTGTGTATACTTACGCAAAAGTGCTTTTCACTGAAGAAGCACTTTCGCATAAGTATGCCTGTTGCCGAGGCTGTACTATGGTGCGGGAAAAGGAAATTTCCCTTTTCCCCACTGTAGTGTGGTCTCGGAGAGGGAATATTAAAGTAGGGGTGTGTGGGGGGCACAGCCCCCCACACGGTTAAAATGTTAATGTAGTGGGTTTTTTTTGTAACACGCTTTCACGAAAGCGCTTTTTCGATAAAAGCGCTTTCGTTAAAGTGTGTTTGGTTATTATAGATTTGGACCTTTGCTCATTCGAGCAAACGTCCTAGATCTATATATATATATATATATATATTTTTATAATGTGAGTGTGTGTGTGTGTGTGTGTGTGTATATATATATATATATATATATATATACACACACACACACACACACAAACATATATATATATATATATATATATATATATATATATATATATATATATATAGATAGATATATGCCACATACTGATAGATAAAGGTAATCATGTCTGAGGGGTATAGGGAGAGACAGATATCTATACATACCTGTCTTTATGCACAGAGACATATTCACATCTTACTTCTTTAGGCAGATGAGGCATCAGACATGGGCCGAAATTAGCTAAGTGTTGGAGCATGCCCAGTGTGACCTTCAGTACTTACAAGGTGTCTCCAGGCCAGACCTACATGTACTCTAGTCTGGGATTTTGTGTGCTACAGCCAACTGGCTGCTGCATCTGATTCAACAGTCCAGCACCTCCCTCATATGTCCAAGAGATTCTCTGGCTGTGTGCTGCACATAATATCTGAGTCGTACCTAGGGTGTGTACAGATTGTAATAGACTGTACATGGATGTTCTTCATCTCACATTGCTGCAGTCCTAACACTTGGGGTAGTCCGCTGTCCCAGTCGGCCCGAATACCAAAGTATAAGGCTGACGTCGGTCAAGGCGCATTTGTCTGACATCAGGACGTCAGGGTACAAATGCGCATGACCGACGTCATATCCTCAGTCTTTTTTGCCGCATGGTCCGATGCAGAAGCAGTATTGCGAGTGCAGGTTGGCGTTCTGAAATTTTCTGAAGTCGGAGTTTCAGACCGAATCAAAGTTGGCTAAGTACCCCGTTGGGGAATATTTTGGTTTTTTCTTGCCTCAGTATTTAACCGGATGTCAGAAAAAGTGAAACAGATACCTCATAGAGATTACCATACATTGTGTATACCTTGCTTAGGGCCTGAGCACGACGTTGTTGGCTGTCGCTCTTGTGCTAGATTTAACAAGCACTATTAAGAGAAGATTAGATTGTGCCAGGTTAGTTTTGGGAAGCGTTGTAATTACAACATGCCGTCGGATGCTCACGCCGCTTCGATCTAAAAGCGCAAAGACAAAGCAGCGAAGCCTAGGGTAGAAGAACCGTCTGTCCCGGACGTCGGTTCTTTAGAGGGCTCGGTGGAGCCGGTGGTTCTACCAGAAGTTCCTTTGGATTCTCAGGGAGAGACTTTACTGTTACAAGATTTGTCCTCTCAGGAGGTAGGCCAGGCTGAAGGGGCTTCTCAGGTAGCTGTTCTCCCCTCCCTTCCTAAGGTGGTTAGGCCCTCCCTTCTGTTTCCAAGGCTCCTTCTAGAGGCCGGCCAGGGTTAACTTCAGTGGGGGTCTCCCCTAGTTCTTCAGGGTCTCTGCCTAAGAAACATATGCTTAAAATGGCAGAAGATTTGATTACTATGATTAGAGGTTCTTTACCCCCCCCTGATAAGAGGCCTATGGTGGAACCTGAGCTTGAGAGTTTTGAGCAGTGTTCGGAGGCTTCTGAGTCTTCTGAAGACTTGCAGGAGTATCCTCCTTATTCTGATTCTGATGTAGATGACTCTACACCTTCGGCTTCTCCTCCTGAGGATTTTTCTTTTCAGAGACTCTTCATTCCATGAGGGAGCATTTTAAATGGGAAGGTCAAGATTTCTCTGATTCTAGGAAAGGCTTAGGGAATTTTGTTTCTACCCCAGCATAGGCCTTTAGCTATACCTCCTGTTCTGGATGTGGTAGAGGATGTTTTTGCAGAGGCTTCCCTGAACCCTGATTCTTTGCCTCCTGCCCCAGTTAAACCGGACAGGTATTATAGAGTGCCTGAAGCTCATAAGTATCTTTTTAAGAGTCCTAGGGCAGACCCAGAAACTGTTTCTCAGGGCCCTAAAGGGGTTAAGGCTTCTGTTGTTAAAAATCCTGTTCCTTCTGATAAAGAGGCAAGGGCTTTGGATAGATGGGGGAAAAAGGTGTTGGCCTACTAAGGGGTGGACTTATCCTTCTTATGATTCTCAGTCTAGGGGTAGATCTAGACGTGGTAGGGGCAGAGCTCAAGGTTCTTTTAGGCCTAGAACAGGCAGTTCGCCTGCCCAGTCTTCTGGTGAGGGCAGGGGTCAGTCCTTTCGTAAGCAGACCCAGTGACTTGCCTTTTCAACTGCCAGAGCCTTCTCTTCTGGCAGCACCTTTGGGAGGAAGGCTGGCACTTTTCAAAGAAAATTGGAGTGTTATTACCCAAGACAGATGGGTATTGGATATCGTTCACCACGGTTACAGGTTTTATTTCCATACCTTGCCTCCATTCAAAGGCATGCCAGACATTCCTCCTATACAAAGAAAAGAGGCTCACAAGCAAATTTCTCTGTTGCTCCAGATAGGGGCCATTCAGGCGGTTCCTGTGCCAGAAAGGGGCCTAGGATTTTATTCTCGCCTGTTCCTAGTACCAAAAAAGGGGAACACGTGGAGACCAATTTTGGATTTGTCTATCCTCAACACTTATTTGGACATTCCCAAGTTCAAAATGTTGGCGTTACAACAGCTTTTACCTCTGCTGGGCAAAGATCACTGGATGGTAACTTTAGATCTCAAGGAGGCTTACCTTCATGTGCCTATCAGACTCAGTTGCAGGAAGTATCTGCGTCTCCGAGCTGGAAATTCACATTATCAGTTCTCTGCATTGCCCTTTGGCTTATCTACTGCGCCCAGAGTATTCACAAAAGTTCTGGCTCCAGTTGTAGCTTTTTCAGGCTAAAAAGGAATACAAATCTATCCTTACTTGGGCGACTGTCTGATTCTGGCTCAAGAAAGGACGAGCTTCTTCAGCATCTGGAATATGTGATAGCAGTGCTAACATGCCTGCGGTATTCTGTGACCGAAATAAAGTCCAGTCTAGTACCCTCTCAAGACATGTGCTTTCTGGGTGTGAGACTGAATACAGCAGCCCAGATGGCCTTTTTAACCCCGGACAAACAAAAGAGTCTATCCCTTTACTTCCATCAACTATCTCATCAGTCCGTGCTGACTGCAAGGACAGTCCTTCAAGCATTAGGGTTCATGGCATCTTGTATTCTGGTGCTTCCCAATGCCAAACTGCATATGAGGAAGCTGCAATGGTATCTAAAATATGTATGGACACAGCACTGCCAGGATTTGGACACTGTCATTCCAATAATACCTTGCATTCAAAAGGAATTTTTGTGGTGGGCTCAGGAATGTCACCTAAACAAGGGACTCTCTGTGACCCGGCCAGAGGCGAGTCAGATTCTAACGACAGATGCCTCAGACATAGCTTGGGGAGCTCATCTGAATGGAAAGTGGATACAAGACAAGTGGCCTGCCAGACTACAGCATCTACATATCAACATGAAGGAGATGTTAGCAGTCCAGTTTGCATTAATGGCTTTCAAGGAGTTACTTCTTCCAGGGCAGGTGTTGATTCTAACAGACAACACTACTGTCATGTGGTACATCAACAAGCAAGGGGGAACACATTCTTATCCTCTATGCAGGCAAGCAATGATTTTGTGGGAGACTGCGCTCAGCTTGCAGCTAAATCTACAGGCAAGGTTTCTGCCAGGAGCACAGAACTCCTTAGCAGATGTGTTAAGCAGGCAAATCATGGATCTCCACGAGTGGAAACTGGATCTTCATGTATTTCGACAATTGACAGTGTCCTGGGGAACTCCAGACATAGATCTGTTCGCTTCTCCACTAAACCACCAGCTGCCAAAGTTTTGCACGAAAAGGTTTCATCACACAGCTTGGAAAGTGGATGCTCTTTCGTTCAGTTGGGAAAATCTTCATGTGTATGCCTTTCCACCTCTGCCTCTCCTCCCAAAGGTACTCCTAAAGGTCAGACAAGACAAGCCAAGGATGATTTTGATAGCTCCAGATTGGCCTCGGCAACACTGGTACCCATTACTGAGGAATCTGGTAAGGAAGCCTCCATGGCCTTTACCTTTAATTCCACACCTTTTGTCTCAGAGGGACGGTCATCTCCTCAATGTCAAGCTTCACTCTCTTCATCTAACAGCCTGGCATATTCTGTTTTGAACCACAGCAGGTCTCAACTTCCTCAACAAGTTTTGAATGTGATTATGGAAGCCAGAAGGCCTAGTACACGTAAAGTGTATGCAGAAAAATGGAAGAGATTTTTATTTTGGAGTGCAGCAAAGGATTTGGATGTTTCTGAGCCTAATTTGAGTGTGGCTCTTCAATATCTTACTGAGTTATTGGACAAAGGTTTGTCTTTCTCTTCCATTAAGATTCATGCTGCAGCAATTTCAGCTCACTATGATTGTGACCCACCATTGTTTTCTCATCCTTTGTTCAAGCAATTTCTTAGAGGGGCAAAGAATATAAGACCCCACGTAGAGCTCCTACTCCTGCTTGGGACCTCAATTTTGTGTTGGAGAAACTTACTCTACAACCTTTTGAGCCTCGGCTACTGCTGAATTGAAATACTTGTCATGGAAGACTGCTTTTTGTTGGCCATTACTTCTGCAAGAAGGGTTTCTGAATTGCAGGCCCTTATGGCGGTTGAGCCTTTTTGATTTTTCATAAGGATAGGGTATCATTACGCATACTAATCCTTCATTTATGCCTAAGGTGGTTTCTAGTGTGGCTTTAAACCAAACTATTCATTTGCCTACTTTTTATGCAAATCCCCAAAATAAGGGGAAAAGATTTTGCACACTTTAGATGTACACAGGCAGTTGCGTTATTATTTAAGTAGGACTAGGATTTTAGGCAGTCTCAGCAGTTGTTTGTTTCTTTTGCTTTGAGTTCCCAGGGCAAGCCTGTGTCAAAACAAACTATATCTAAGTGGATTGGGTTTTGCATTGCATTCTGTTATTCCCATCATGGCAAGGAGATTTCAGCTGGGATTAGGCCTCATTCCACGAGGGCTACTGCCACTTCAACAGCATTTCTAAGGGGGGTGGCAACTAAGGATATTTTGGAGGCAGCTACTTGGAGTTCAGTGCATACTTTCTCCAAGCATTACCACCTTCCTCTCTATTCTAAATCCAGGGCTGGTTTTGCCACTGCTGTGTTGCAGGGCATTTTGGCAGCTCCTGCTTCATTATAGTTTAGCCATCCTCCCTTACCTCTGCTTTGGGATTCTACCCAAGTGTTAGGACTGCAGCAATGTGAGATGAAGAACATAGTACAGTTTTGTACCTACCATAAATGTAGATGTTCAAGATCCACATTGCTGCAGTCCAATTTCCCTCCCTCCTTCCCTCTGTGTTTAGGGGTGGTTGTGTGGGTGGGGTTCTATTTTGTAAATTTGTATATATTGTACATATATTAGGTACAGGAGTGTTTGGTGTTTTTTGGTTTTGGCCTTATCTTTTTAGGGTCTTCTGACATCTGGGGCAAGAAAAGACTGAGGATATGACGTCGGTCATGCGCATTTGTACCCTGGCGTCCTGATGTCAGACAAATGCGCCTTGACCAACGTCAGCCTTATACTTTGGTATTCGGGCCGACTGGGACAGCGGACTACCCCAAGTGTTAGGACTGCAGCAATGTGGATCTTCGAACATCTACATTTATGGTAGGTACAAAACTGTACTTTTTGCATGATATGTTTGATACGTTTTACATAGCATTGTGTTTTTCTGGTACATCAGTGGCAAATCATTATAGATTTGACGTTAGGAACTGATGACAGACATTTGAGTTACTGACTCCATGCATAGCAGGGAACCCATGCTACTGGACGACCTGTTATTCTCTGCACTTTCTACATTTGTCTGGCCACTAGTTAATCCTTGTTCATGGCTTTGTCCATATTTCCTACTCTTAAGTAGTTGTAGATGTTCTTCATGTTTCACTGTTGCAGTCATTACATTTGGGTATTCTGCTGGCAGGTTGCCCTCAGTCGGCCTGAATAACAAAGTCTTGGGTCCTGCGTCGGTTGCTGTCTCTTTTTTCATGACGTCAGGGGTATAAAACATGCAGCAGATGCCTGAAATTTTCGTATTTGAGTTTCAGAACCGAAGTCTTCAAACTAAAGCTAAGTACCCCGTTGGGGAAACTTTTTCTTGCTCCTTACCGATGTCAGTAAAAGTTAATAATTGCATTACATGTGGGAAGCAAATACCTCATAAGGATTTTCATTTGTGCTGTATTCCTTGCCTAGGCCCTGATCACAACGTTCCTTGCTGTCGGTTTTGTGCTAGATTTAACCAATGCATTGTTAAGCGTCGGTATATTTTTGCTTCAAGATTTAACTATCCTGAAATGTACACAAAAAACGCAAGGAAAAAGACAGAGACAGACCGTCGACGTCCAAAACTGACGACAAAGCTTTTCCTAAGCCAGTCGCTGGTTCGTCGGTACTCAGGTGCTTTCGCAGTCCCTGATACCCGCTACTTTTGAGTCGCAGGCCTCTACCGAGACCCATTCGGAGTCCGGTATGCCGTGAGATGCTTCAACTATGGAACCCGCAGGTGTCACTACCTTGGATGTCTCCAGAGCCGCTGTGCAGGCACTGGCTTCTGAGGGTGTATTCAGGCCTACGGACTTGCATATTAAACCGACACCTCCTTCTTCACTTAGGCCTAAATCTCGAACCATGCCTAAAAAAAACGACGCCCAGGCCATATGCTCAGGCCTCTATGCCTAAAAAACAAATAATAAGAATGGCTGAAGATCTAATAACTCTAATCAGGGGTAGCCAACCCCCCATTCTAAAAGGCCTAGGACTGAAATTGTTTACGAATCTTCTGACCAGGATTCTGTTTTTTCTGATTCTTTTGATGATCTGGATTTGCCCTTATCTACTTATGAGGATTCTGATGCATAGGACTCTATTCTCTCTGCTTCCCCTCCAGAGGATTTTTTTTTTTTTGCTGAAACCTTACATACTCTAAGGGAGCATTTCCACTGGGAAAGCCAGGATTTTTCTGATTCAAAAAAAGAGGCTCAGGGATTTCTTACTCCTGCCTCAGCATAGGCCTTTAGCTATTCCTCCTGTACTAGACATTGTTGTTGATGCTTTTTCGGAATCTAGTTTGGCCCCTGATTCATTGCCTCCTGCTCCCAGAAAACCTGACAGATACTGCAAGGTCCCTGAGTCACACAAGTTCCTTTTTAAAATCCTATTGCGGATCCAAAGACTATTTCTCAGGGGCCCAAGGGCATTAAAGCTTTTACTGCTAAAAATCCTACCCCTTCGGATAGAGACTCCAGGGTGCTGGATAGATGGGGTAAGAATGTTTACAGTTCTGCAACCTTGGCCATTAGGGTTTTAAACTGCCAGTTACATGTGTTAAAGTATCAACAACATTTTATTGGATTGCTTAAACAGAAAATGATGTTGATTCGTGATTGTGTGGAAAATAAAGAGTTACAGGATTTAATGCATTCTGCTGAACAGGTTGGAAAACATACTTTGCAATGTGGTTTTGATTCATTAGAGGTTTCTTGCAGGGCTGCTGTTACTGGGTCTGTGCACAGAAGGCATGCTTGGCTTAAGGAGCAATCTTTACCTGATCATGTTAAAGTTAAATTGTTGGATGCTCCCTTAAATCAGGACCGCCTGTTTGGCAACAAGACTGAGGAAGTTCTTAAAAAGATGGAAGATAAAGCTAAGTTTATGCAAAATGTTAAAGATTTCTTACAAGTTCAGCCTCCTAGATTTAGTAGGCACTGGCCCTCTAAAAATTGGTCCTTTCCAGCCCCTTGTAGGTCTTCTCAAGCCAAACCCAGACGCAGCAGAAACCCCCAAGTTTCAGTCCCAGGGGACACACAGGACTAAGCAGTGGGGGTCTCCACTTCCAAATCTGGGAGTAATAAGACTCCCCCCTATGGTAAACTGTCTCAATGACTTCCTTTTAGAATTTCCAAGCACTTATCAACTGACTGCCCCTTTGGGTGGAAAGATTGCTGTTCATGCAAAGAACTGGAAGCTCATTACCCAGGACAAATGGGTTTTGAATATAGTGTCCCAGGGATACAGATTTCACTTCCATACGTTGCCAACACCAAACGAGTGGCCAAACTTACCCCAAATCAGTGGGCAGAGGCCCAAAAACAAGTACTTTCTCTCTTAAGCATGGGGCTATTCAGTTGGTACCAGAAGAGGAAAAGGGACAAGGTTTCTACTCAAGACTTTTCCTGGTACCCAGAAAAGACGATTCATGGCGTCCTGTCCTGGACCTGTCTACTCTAAACACCTTTTTGGAGATTCCAAAATTCAAGATGCTGACTCTTCACCAGGTGCTTCCTATGCTAGGCAAAGACGCCTGATTGGCAACACTAGATTTAAAAGAAGCATACCTGCACATCCCAATCAGGGAATCTTGCAGAAGATACCTTCGCTTCAAAGCAGGCTACACACACTATCAGTTCTCTGCGCTGCCCTTTGGCTTATCTACTGCACCCAGGGTATTCACAAAGTGCCTAGCTCCAGTTATTGCATTCTGCAGGCAAAGAAATATTCAAATATACCCATACCTAGACGATTGTCTAATTCAGGCAGAAAGCCAGGACATGTTTTTGAATCATCTGGCCTTTGCACAAAGGGTTATAACCTGTCTGGGGTGCACCATAAACGATCAGAAATCTCACCTGGTACCCTGCCAACAAATTATATTCCTGGGAGCAAGCTTTAATACAACTTCCCAGATGTCTTACCTCATGCCAGAGAAGCAAATTCATTTGACAACCTACTTCATACAAGTGGCCACAAAAACCCTGCTATCTGAAAGACAAATACTGCAAGCCTTGAGGTTCATGGCCTCCTGCATTGTTCTAATTCCATATGCAAGACTGCATATGAGGAAACTACAGTGGTATCTAAAAAGCCTATGGAGTCCACATTCCCACGATCTAGAAGCAATGATTCCTGTCATACCTTGCCTACGCCTAGAGTTCCTTTGGTGGGCAGAGGCCTGCCACCAAAACAAGGGACTACCTTTCACACCACCCCCTGCCGCCCAAACCCTAACAACAGACGCATCAGACTATGCATACGGGGCTCACCTAGCAGGGAAATGCATTCAGGGCAAATGGAACCCAAGTCAAATGTACCTGCATATCAATCAAAAAGAAATGTTAGCTGTACCGAAAGCTCTGACAGCCTTCAAGGACCACATTCTTCCAGGACAACTAATGGTAAAGATGGACAACAGCACTGTTGTGTGGTACATAAACAAGCAAGGGGGTACACATTCTTACCCCCTCTGCAGACTAGCCATGGCATTGTGGAACACAGCCTTGAGCTACCAAGTGCACCTACAAGCTCAATTTCTGCCAGGAAAATTAAATACACTTGCAGACGGACTAACCTCATGGACCCACACAAGTGGAAACTGGAACCAAGGATTTTCAATATGTTGACAAGCAAATGGGGGATCCCAGATATGGACATATTTGCCTCTCCCCAGAACTACCAATTGGACAAATTTTGCACAAGGACTCCCCACAAACAAGCCTGAAAAGTGGATGCTCTGTCCTTCAGCTGGAAAAATGTATAAGTCTATGCCTTCCCCCCTCTGCCTCTGCTTTCCAAAGTACTACTAAAAATCAAATAGGACAAACCAAGGATGATTTTGATTGCTCCAGACTGGCCACGCCAACACTGGTACCCCCTTCTGCGCAGTGCATCACGGTTTTCCCCATGGCACCTGCCTCAGACTCCTTCCCTGTTGTCCCAGCAGGAGAACCAGATTCTGCACCCTCAGCTTTTGATACTGAATCTTGCAGCCTGGCTAATTACCTAATCTCTCCTTTACCATCCCTCAGTCGACCTGTGATGGATATCATTTTAGAGGCAAGGTAGTACTAGAAAATCTTATGCCGAAAAATGAAAAAGATTTTGTGCCTGGAACCAATCTCAAGGGATGAGCACAGCAGCGCCTAATTTACCTCAGATTTTACAATACTTGACTGAGATGCTTCACAAGAGCCTGTCTTTTTCCTCCATTAAAATCCACGCCTCAGCCATTTCAGCTCATTATAACACAGAACCTCCCCTCTTCTCTCATCCACTGCTCAAGCAGTTCCTCAGAGGGGCCAAACATTTGAGACCACCCAGGAGAGCTCCAACCCCAGCCTGGGATCTTAACTTTGTTTTGGAGAAACTCACTCTACCTCCTTTCGAGCCAGCTGCTACTGCGGACTTAAAATTTCTTTCTTGGAAAACAGCTTTCCTTTTAGCAATCACTTCAGCTAGAAGGGTATCTGAATTACAGGCCCTTATGGCAGTGGAACCTTTCATCATCTTTCATGCGGACAGGGTGTCCTTCAGAACCAATCCTTCCTTCATGCCTAAGGTGGTATCCAGTGTGGCTCTTGATCAGTCCATTCATTGCCAACCTTCTTTCCCAATCCACAGAACAAAGGGGAACGGATACTGCATTCCTTAGATGTGCACAGACAACTTAGATTCTACTTGGACAGGACTAAACCTCAAAGGAAATCTGAACAACTGCAGGGGCAGAGGGGAAGGCTATTTCAAAGCAAACCATTTCTAAATGGATAGGCCATTGCATTCATTTCTGCTATAAGCACCATGGAAAACCTATCCCCCAGGGGATCAGACCTCACTCCACCAGGGCTTCATCTACCTCTACAGCCTTTCTCAGAGGCGTACCTACCAGGGACATCCTAGAAGCTGCTACCTGGAGTTCTGTACATACTTTCACCAAGCATTACCATTTGCCAATTTTCTTCAAATTCAGAGCTGGCTTTGCCACTGCATTCTACAGGGCCTTATAGCTGGTCCTAATGCTGTTTAAACTCCTCCTCCCAACCACAGCTTTGGGAATCTACCCAAATGTAATGACTGCAACAGTGAAACACGAAGAACATAGTACAGTTGTGTACCCTTACAATAAATGTAGATGTTCGAGTGTATTCACTGTTGCAGTCCTGGTTACCCTCCCTTCAGCCCCCTAACTTCTTTTGCTTATGCCTCTACTTTCCTTTACTATGCTTAAAAGCTTTTTGGTGTATTTGCTTTTTTGTTGGAGGTATATCATTGTACTTTTATATTTAATTGCTTTCCATTAGGGGGGCACCTGACATCTGGGGCAGTAAAAACTGATGTAATGGCGTCGGTTGCATGTTTTATACCCCTGACAACTTGATGTCATGGAAGAAGGGACAGCAACCGACGCAGGACCCAAGACTTTGTTAATCAGGCTGACTGAGGGCTACCTGCAAGCAGATAACCCAAATGTAATGACTGCAACAGTGAATACACTTGAACATCTACATTTAAGTGTACACAACTGTACTTTCTCTGCACGTAGCCCAGAAACCCACTCTCTTCCCTTGCATACATGCAGCAGGTCCATACATATCCTACCATAGTTTATTACCCCATACATTTGCTGTACAGAAGAGTGACCTACCTTGTGAATGCAGCAGTTGAGATAACAGTGCATCAGGGCTAACTCTGTCTGATGCATGCAGGCTATGTGGTGTGGCTGGCATCCTTTTTACTATGTGAGTTGGCATGAGGTGTCAGTCCCTAGGACCAGAGGTTGTCAATGCATGTGCTATGCATTGCATTTTTGCCAGGGCATACTGAGCACACCTACATCTGCCGACAGGGAGAGGCTGGGGGGGGTTCCTCCTCTGAGTCCCCCTGTGGGTGTGGCTTTGGGGATCTTGGCACTGGTGGGGGGCTGTGTGTCCCTTCCCTGTGATAATCTTGCCGCAGCTGTTTCCGCAGGATCATATTGTTTAGCATGGGACGTACTGTGAACATGTGGCTGGAGAATACTGCAGGCCTCCACCAGATATATTGAGGCAGCGGAACCGTTACTTGAGCAGCCTAAACACACTCTCTGTGATGTTTCTTGTTTGTGCATGCGCTCATTATTGCATTCTTCGGTAGGTGTGTATGCATTTTTGATGGGTGTCATCATCCTCGGTTTCAGTGAGTAGCCAGCATCCTCCAGTAGATGGCCATATGGGATGTCCCGCATGGGAAACATCTGCTGCAGCTGTGATGCGTGCCAGGTATGGGAGTAGTGATAACTGCCAGAGCTGCTGGCACACACACCCATGATAATACCTTGGGCATTGCACACGACCTGCCAGTTGATGGAGTGATACCCCTTGCGGTTGGCGTAGACTCTAGCCTCCTCACCGGGTGGTGCTTTGATGTGTACATGAGTTCAGTCTGTGACACCCAGTACCTCAGAGTAGTGTGCTTCATGGTGGAAGAGACGAACACAGCTGGCCCTGTCCTCAACGGTGCAGGGTAAATAAATGTGCTCACTGGCATATGTTTGCATGGCAGCCAGGAACTGGTGGAGTACCTTGGATGCAGATGCCTGTGACACCCCCATCATGCCCCCAGTTGATCTTTGAAAAGTACCTGTAGTTGGTATTCTAAGTGCTACACATTCCTTTGTCCCCACTGGGATGGGTTCCCCTCTGCTGGCTCTGGGTCTGGGTTGAGGGCAGCAAAGCTCAGTGAGTTTATGTAGTATGTCCCTGTGAACCTTGTAGCGGTATACATTCTCTAGCTCATATAGCTCTTGGAAGGGTACCCTGGACCTGAACACTCTTCTCCTTCTCAGTCTAGGCCTACTGTCAACAGCAGCAGCAGCACTGCCCTGAAACCTCTGGCACGTACAGATGTAGCAGAGCAGCAGCCCCTAGCATTCTGTCAGTTAAAATTCCCAAGTCTGTGCTCCAGTGGTGCAGAGTATGGGTGAAAAATCAGATTGTAGGTTGTATGCAAACCTTATATTGGTGTGCTGCAGATGCAGCCTGTGTGATTGGCTAAGTGTGATGCATTCCACATAACAGGTATATCATTGAGAGGTTTGAATGGCTCAGTGTCATTGAAGCAGGGCTTATCAGTAATTTATACATGATTGCCGTTCCCTTTTTTTTTTTTTTTTTAACTGCCTTCCATGCTAGGCAGTGCGGCATAGTGAGAAAACCCATGGCACTGGTATAAACACTATTCAGCAGTCTAGGCACGCCCCCATGCACAGACACACGCACTCAGCATAACTTAAACCAGCTAATACAAGTGCCCCTCAGCTAAACAAAGCTTAGCAGCACTGGAGACACCCCATTGCTTAGCTGAGCGGTGCGCAAACGGGTGCCACTCAGCTCCAGTCCACTTAAACATATAGTGACACACCCCCTTTTCATGTCAGCTGGCTGTTCTGCTGACACCAACATGGTTCTGGGGCTACACGGGTTTTATCTTTGCCCACTGAATGGCGCACAGCGACAGTTATCCCACTCGACAAAGGGGGAGCCACCACGGACCATGGGAACTACCGCCCCATTAGCCTAACGAGCCTGGTCTGCAAGGCATTGGAACTTATTAACAAAGACATTGGTAATCTCCAAACTCTGGACCCCACCCAGTTCGGGTTTGTAAAAGGCAGATCATATCTCCTAAATCTTATTGACTTCTTTGAAGCAGTCACCAAAGCCGTAGACAAGGGTAAGGTGGTTCACACAGCCTATTTAGATCTCGCCAAGGCTTTTGACACCATCCCTCACTCTGGAATTATAGATAAACTCACTAAACTAGGTATAAATCCCGTGTCTATATTAGAAGACCGAAGACGCATTCTTTCGAATGCGTCTTGGTTGAACTTAAAAGGCAGAAAATAGAAAATATCGAAGCGGCTGTTAAGCGAATTCTTTCCCTGGGAAAGAATTTGCTTGGCCACTTTGGTACTTTGCTGTTTTTGGCACTGTAGTTTGGTCTCAGAGTTGGTATATTTAAGTAGGGGGGGGGGCACATCCCCCTGCATCGGGGGTGTGGAGGCGAAGCCCCCCACTTAACGTAATGTTTGAAATTCATTTTTATGTATTTATTGTTTTTGTTGGAACAGCGATTTCTTTCCCTTTGAAAAAAATCTCTGCTCTAACACTTTGACATTGTAAGCTTTCACTTACATAGGGTCGATCAATCACAGTTTGCTTTTTTAAGTGTTCGGTGATTTAATGTAGACCCTAAATCCCTATGTCACAAGATAGGTTGCCAACTGGCTCACTGACGGAACCCACACTGTGAAAGTAGCATACTCCAAATCTGACTTCAAACCAGTGACAAGTGGAGTACCACAGGGTTCAGTCCTGGGTCCACTCCTGTTTGGTATCTACTTTTCTGAAGTACAGGCTAACACAGAAGGTCTTTGGCTAACGAAGTTCACAGATGCCTGCAAACGAGGAGCCATAATTGAAACTCCTAACGATTTGGACATCCTACAAAAGGGCCTCACTAAAACGGATGTCTGGTGTCAAAGCCATGGCTTCAAGCTCGTTGCCAAAAAGTGCATTGTCATCCCCTTTGGTAAAAACTCTGTACCCATGAGCTACCACATAGGTGGTAGTCTACTTAACACCGAAAGTGTGATAAGAGACCTTGGGACACAGATGGACAGTAGTCTCTCCTTTGATAATCACATCGCCACAGTAGTCAGAAAATCCTTCTACGTAGCATACCTCATCACAAAAGGTTTCTCATCCAGGAAAAAAGAGGTCATTGTTCCCCTCTAGTCGTTCCTCATTAGACCCATTATAGAGTACAATGCCCCTTTTGGTATGTACCTCACAAGACATCTACAGCAACTGGAAAGGCCGCAGAAATACCTCATAAAGAGGATTACTGGCCTTAAACAGATGCCCTACGCAGACCGTCTAAACAAAACTCCAGCTTTACTCTGTCACATATCGCCTACTCAGAGGTGCCTAACATACAAATCTATGTCAAGCCCAGTGCTATTGGACATGCTCCACTTAAACAAATCCCAATCCCACCGAGCTACACGTCTAGGGACCTAAACCTTGTCACCACAATAAACAGAACATGCTGGAGGGATAGATTCCTGTCCCAGAGACTTGCCATACTCTGGAACAAACTACCTATCTATATCAAACAAAGCTCCTCATTAGCACTCTTCAAGAAAAATCTTGATGATTGGATGGGAAATAGGAAATTCACCCCGGGGATCACCTCTGTAGCTCTGCGCAACAGGGGCACAGGAAAGGAATTTTCTTGGGTGGCGAAAGCCAGGGTACTTTTTTGGCTAGGCTTGTATAGCCTAGTACCTACCTACCTCCCTTCCTATGGACACAGTGGCTCATTTTTGCTGTTCAGTAACCCCAGCTCATTTGCATGCAGATCCTTGCACATAACCTGGATTATTCACTATTTCAGGGCCTGGCTCCTTAGCAACCACAGATATCTACCATTGTGCATACTGCATACAGGGCCCTCTAATACATTATTCTCACTTAAGTCATCTTTTTAAGATTTCTTATATTTTTATTTTGCATCATGGCATGTTTGCGCACTGCTGCATGCAGTGCAAGCCTAATATGGGTATTTAAAAAAAAATTATATTATTTTTCATTAGTTTGTGGATGCACAGGGGCATACTTTTGCACATATCTGTGCCTATTGTGACATTTCTGACCTTTAACTGGGCTTTTACAGCCCCTGTTCAATTTTTACATTTCTGTACATGGAAATTTTCTGTGTACACTTCTAACACCAACACTTTTCTGCACGAATACCTATCTGCTTCCTGGATCGCAAAACTACCTCATTTGCATGCCGTTCACCTGCTTATGAGGTGATTTGCATGCCACGGACATTTCCGTGTCCGCATGCTCAGACACACCCCACTGCTCTGTTTACTGGATCTCATGGCTGCTTAATTCCATGTTAGCTGCATGCTACTCTGCCTACATGGAAAATCACTCCATGTAGGCTTTATTGAATTCTCCCCATTGAATTGCCATAGTTGGCCAACATTGTGAACACCCAAATGTGCTGTACACTTTGTCAACCAAGGTGGGGGGCTGCAACCCCCACACTCCCCCTTATTATATATACCAACTCTGAGATCACACTACAGTGGGGAATAGGGCAAATTTATAAAAAGGTTTGTTTAGCTTACCTTATGCATTATGGTACTTCCTAGTTGTTGGTCAACTGTGGCCATTCGATGATTTTAATTTTGAAGATAAGCGTCTTTGGTAATATTAACATTTGAGGTTTAACGTTCAAGTATTAGATGTTCACTGTTAGTTTTGTTCGATGAATAAACATAGACCCATTTGAATTAGGATAATTAAGATGAGGAAGCAGTTTGGTTGCCGTTTGGAGGCAGTAAAGAGAAAATGGGTAAATTCATGTTTCATTCTCTTGTGTCTTGTGGTAATTTTGTTACTTTTAGGGATATATATATTTTAGTGTTTGTTTTATTTTATGTTTTGCTACTGATACCCCTGCTTTTTAAACTTTTCTCCCAAAGGCCCAGTTGCCCTGTTCATCCCCTCAGAGGTGAGAGCCTACATGGCTTTTTATTTCCACTGGGAAGAGGGTTGAGTTACAGGAAAGGTACTGTCACCCCCTGAGGTTCAGTTCTTTCTTGATTTGACCTTACCATTCCCCTCTGCATGGGCTCACTTATATCCTAATGGGTTGATGTGCAGTGGGTGTCTACAGGGAAATGTCTTCTGCTTCTGTGACTGATATCCCCTCAGTCATCCCTCCCCCTTTGAATGAAAGCACCTCTGCTGATCCAATCTTTACCAGAAATTTAAAATGGAGCCCCACTCTGTACTTCCAAACCACCTACCAGTGACAAGCAGGTGGGCTCCACTGCAAGGCATCTCTTCTTTGGTTTGGCAGCTGTTCCAGTTTATGGTGTGATAAATTGAACCATGACGTATGACTCATAATCAGGGCTTTATCCATCTGTGTCACACATCTGGAACTTTTGGGGCAGATGCTGATGATATCAAGTATTGTATTTTGACTAAATTAACAAAATATAGTGGAAATACATAAATGGCTGTGATGTACAGCCATGTATGACTGCCAGTAAGCAACTGTATTACCAGGGGTGTTGTCATTGATTGGGTTGACCTGCAGATTAAGTATTCTTTTCTATTTTTAGTAGGTCTATCCCTTTCTAAGTTTTCTTGGCTTACCAGTTATTCCAGAAGGTGTCAAAGTTTTGACTGAGGAAAAATGATGGTTGTATTTAGTTTTTCTCACTCAAATTCTTGTTGCATCTTTGATGGTCAGAGTCAGCATCCAGGGTTTACATGTAAAAATGAAGAAGAAAAAATGGCTTTTCGGGGTTATAATTCTGGAAGTTAATTTGACTCTAAGTCTAGTTATTGTTCACAGCGCAGAGAGGAGATTTGACATTGATTGTCCAGAGATTGTTGGGTTTGATAGGAATGTAAGAGATGTGGCAGGCACTTTGCCACAACAAGCTTTATTAAGATGCAGCAGTAAATTCATTATGTGAGAGAGATAAAACAAGAAGGGTGAGTTTAGTTGGGCTTTTTTATTTTAATTTTGACTACTTTAACAAAAAGTTACATTACTCCAGCCAGATGTACAAGGTTTGTGAAACCCTAACTCAGAAAATAGCCAAGAGCTTTAGAGCTTTCTCCAGGCTGAACTACTCACACATTATCAGAAGTTCTTCAGGTAGTTCAGCTTAAATATTTTTTTCACTGGCTGGAGGTGTAGACTGTGGCGTTAATTGCAAGAGCACCAAGCTCACTTAAAACAGTGTTATGAGCTTAAGCAAGTAAAACTTGAAAGGCTCCTTTATTTTAATTTGGCCTGTGCTTGACATGCAAACTTCTCGCCATCTTCAGCAAATTTTCTAGGTGTAGTGCATGATGTGGGGGTAACCATATTCATATTTAAAAAAAAAAACACATCTGGCTTGAAATGTAAACATTGTTCTCTGATTTAATACATTGTTCTCACATGAATCCCATTATCTCTGTAAGAAAACTAATGTTTTCCTTGACTTCCTTTACTTTAGGAAACAAAAAGATGCATTGAAGATGATACTCCACTGATGACAACTGGATATCCAGTTTGTTTAACAAGACAACATCTGAGTTTTTAGGAAATAAACTATAAGATGAGTGTACACTTTAGCGTGAATCCTGTGAATACCTTAGAAAAAATATGGGATTCATATATCATGTGAGGCTACAATACGTGCATGACAAAAAAAAAGGTCACTCAAAATAAACAACCCAAGGTTCAGAACTTCACATAAAAACTATTTTATTTTATTCACTTGCATTTGTTGACTGGATAAAGTTCTCATTTTCAGTTGAGACATACCTCTCAACTTCCAGATGAGAGAATCAGGGGGCAAGGACCTTAAAATCTGGGACACCTAATTAACATAATATATGTGTATTCAAATAAGCACATTAATGGACACGCTCACGTATGTTCAGTTACACAAAGACAGGACATAATTTTAGACCATGTATTTATTAAAAGCTCTATACGTACACAGACTTAATATGGGATTATTCATATTTCAGACAACTGTATAAAATTCAAGTATTACATGCTCACCCAACCTCACAGTCAGCCAAGAGAGATGGTTTTAAAACAGGTGCCTAAAATAAATGTGTACATAATAGGAAGCAGTACACCCCATAGGGCAAACCTCTCAACCTGTTAGCACAAGAAATCTGTAGAAAGCATAACATTTTAAATATTGTTCCTATAAACTTGGAAAAATGCTGCAATAACATGTTAGAAAGCATTTTCTGAAAGATACTAAAGTCTGAAACTCAAATGTCTGTCATTATTTAGTGACTTAGTTATTTGCCAGAATACAAAATGGTTTTGGAGGAGCAACCCAAAAATATGAACTAAAACTCTGGAGTATACTTCTCAACCTGTTAGCCCAAGAAATCTGGACAAGCTTTAAATAATGGGGGAAACAAAGGCCCAAACATTATAGTCAGATTCTAAACACTGCTCCTATAAATGTAAAAGAATGTTAGAATAACAGGATATTTGTTCACATGCATTTTAAGATAGATAGAAATCAAAGTCTGACACTCAAATGTCTCTGTCATTATTTAGTAACTTAATTCAGCATGTAATGGGGGGGGCAAATTCCCCAACATCAGGGACAGATTTTAAATATTGCCTATAAATTTAGAAAACTGCTAGAATAACAGAATACGTGTTAAATATATTTTGTGAATGATATGCAAGTCTAAAACTCAAAATTAGTAACTGTAATCCTCAGCCATTTTTCAGACAATGTTAACTTACTAGTACCAGAAAGTCAGCACAAAATGAAGAATTAGAATAAAAATTTAAGAGTCAAGTCCTGACAAGCAACAGCAAAACTCAGACCTGTTGTGTACAAATACTCAAGCAGCTTGGCTTCAGCTTTCAAATTCAACCTGTGATACAACTCAACTCCCAAAATTCAAAAAGTTGTCCAGTCCCTCAAGTTTTAGCAAATGACAAATGGGTGAAATGGCAAATGCTGACAAATCCTGAGTTGTTGTTCTTTCCACCTGGCTTTGAACTTCTCATCCATGTCTACGATATCTTCTTTCCCTGATTTTAAAAGCATTGAACTAACTGCCAAGGAGCATCCATTCCTGTTGCGTATATGTGGACTGAGTGGACCTAACTGAAGACCAGAAACGCATAAGGTCTGAGCTTACATATGCAAGCAAAAGTAAGTTAGGAAATAAAGGAAGAAATTAGCCAGCGCCAGCCACATGCAAATGAGATGCAGTAAAGCAGCACTCTGATTGGCCAAGACGTCTACAGCCAGAACAGAGGTCGCTTTACTGTAAATCTGGATGAGAAAAGCGCCCAAATTGGTCATTCAGGGGATTAAGCTTATTGAAGCTTAAAAACCAGTGGTCTCATGGAATTCGAGATGATTGAGAGCTATGAGTCGAGGTCCAGAGAAAAGTACTACAAAAAGAAGCAATATGCAAAGTATTACATACATGTTCACAATAACTAACAATGTTAAGTTGTCTATCTCGCCTTCATTCTTGCTGGATGGGGTTCGGAGCCGACCTCGGCTCCGACTCGGCCACTCTAAAAGCTTGAGAGTTGGTTCCACCGGCTCTAGGCTCCCCTTATATCCCACAATGCTAGGCGTGAGTTACCTCAGATCTCGTTTGCCGCTACAGCTATCGAGGTGTGTTTTCTACCGGCTCCAGGTTAGTGAAAGTTAGACTAGTTTAAATTCTCTAGACTTAAGCTAGCTTAGTGTATTTTTCTTTCCCCTTAGTGTAGTGGATATTATCCCTTCTACCTTTTATCCAGCCCCCTTTTTTTCTAAAGAACTTATAGTTCTTTCCCTAAGGCCTTCGGGCCCTTCCTTCCCTATCCTTAGGGTGTGTATGTGTTTGATTAGGGAGTTCTAACTTAACTTACCTTTAGTTTAAATAATTTCCTTTGAACCCCTATCAGTGTAATCTGTGTGTGTTTTCTGTGTGTGATTACACTTCGGTTCCTTGAGTATGTCCAAGGATACAAAGGTCTCAGGCTTCAAGAAGTGTGACTCGTGCTGTCAGAAAATGTCTCTGACAGACGGTCGCACTTCTTGTGTGTATTGCCTGGGACCTTTACACCTGCAGGACTCTTGTGCTGTATGCCATGGCTTCAGCCCTAGAGTCCTGCAGGAGAGAAAAAATAAACTCATTTTGAGGGGTTTGATTAAGCCTGAAGGTTCCCTTTCTGTGTCATCGGGGAAACCTTCTAAGGCTTCCAAGACCTCGGCTCCAGCTTCAGAGTCGAGGCCTAAGGCTTCGAAGCCTACTGCTTCATCGGCTCCGGCTGGAGCGGATGAGTCTTTGACTGCAGTATCTGTGGTTTCCTCGGCTCCGGCCGGAGCCGAGGCATTAGAGATTCCTGAGTCGGCTCCGATCAGACCATCGGAGCCGACATCTAGAAAGAGATCGAGGTCACCGTCCCTTGGCTCCGTTCATTCGGCTCCAGCGTCTCCCCTGCTGTCTGAACGGAGCCACAGATCTCACTCCTCCAGGTCATCGAGGCTCTCAGATCACGACCTCCAGAGGGTAGTGAGTAGACTTTTGAAGTCCGAGGCACTGGCCCAAATGCTCCAGAGTCCAACTCATCAGTCGATGCCTCAACTTGTTCCAATAAATATTCCTCCTCCGACTTCTTTGAGCTCGGAGCCGGGGCGTCTCGGGACCGAGACTGTGGTAGCGTCGGAGCCGATACAATTGTCTTCGCCGTCGTCGGCTCCGATTTCTTCTTTTGAAGAATCTCGGCGCCAGGCTTCCCTCGTCGGCTCCGAGGGGGTGAGTGGCATCGAACCCTTGTCCGACCCCCCTCTCCCTCTCGGTGCTTCGGCGCTGGTGAGTTCGGCTCCGACATCGGCCTCGGAGCCATCTCTGTCAGTGCCGAGGGAGGTTCTCAGCTTCTCGGAGCGGAGACCTCTGGCTCTGCCGGACAGGGGTGCGTTCGAGGTCATGCGGAGTGTGTTGGAACCTTGTTCGACTCCACAGTCTGCTCCGTCCGCCCCTCCCTCTTCGGTGCCTTTGGTTATGTCGACTCACTCCCTCATCCCAGACCGCAGAGAGCCAGCTCCTCAAGAATCCCCTGTGGGGATCTCATCCTCTTCCGAGGCCTCCCCTGAATTGGCAGGGGAGTCCCCTAGGAAGAGAAAGTGTAAGAGGAAGCACATAGACTCACCTGAGTCTGTCACCTCTGACACAGATTTAGAGGATTCCGAGGGTTCCCCATGTTCCCCTTCTGAAGATGTCTCTTTCGCAGACATTCTAGAGATCCTGAAACAGAGGGGAAATTGGCCAGCCCTTAACCCTTCGGAGGATGAATCTGTGTATCTTGAGGCGTTGGCTCTCGCCCTTCCACCTCCTGGGTGTCCCCGCCCCCCTTGGTCCCCTCATGCAGGTGGTTGCAAAGAAGGCCTGGACGGCTCCTGATTCAGTGGACCCTACCCCCAGGAGACCTTCCAAATTTATAACAGCACCAACTGACAAGCAATTTCTCACAAAAGGTGTTTCTGTGGATGCTATGGTGGTAGCTGCTGCCACCAAGAAGGAACTAGCTGATCCTTCAGTGCCTGTTCATCCCCCTAACAAGGAATCTAGGTCTATGGACAGGTACGGGAAGCGGATGTTCTCGTCAGCGACCTTTGCTATGCGTTCGCTGAACTACCTATGCCATTTTACTCGCCTTCAAAGAGACTTGATCAAAGAAGCGAGTGACATGTTGAAGGATCCTACGGCTGCGGGTTTTCAAGACAAGATGAACACTCAGCTGGCTACCCTGAACTCCATAGCTAACTCCTCCATGCCTCCTCTCTTATGCGGCTGATGGAGCGAGCAGGGCCGCAGGGACAGGAGTGGCCTTACGCAGGCATCCCTGGATGCGGCTATGCAACTGCGGACCCCTTTAAAACGTCATTCACTAATTCCCGTTTGATGGATCATCTCTTTTGGTCCTGAAGTGAAAGAAACCTTGACTAGGTGCGAGACAGATGGCAAGACTCTTTCTGCCGTCGGAGTCCATTTTTCTACTCCTTCTAGGCCTTACCCCAAAGGCCAGAAAAGTGGGAAAATGTGGTTCTGCAAACAATCTCAAGGGACTTCGCCTGACGACAGAGTCGGTTCCCGCCAGAGGCAGAGGGGAACAACAATGGTAGACGCCGCCCTAGAGGCAGGGGGTCCGCAGAACCGGGGCAAACGAGAACCCTTCTCTGATAAGCCCTTCCAGCATCCCGGGGGTGTTGCCCGACTGCCCACCTGGGGAGGCAGCCGGGGGAAGATTGTCACTGTACCCAGAAGCCTGGCTATCCCTGACTCAAGACAAATGGGTACAGTCCATCATTTCGAAGGCTATTCCATTCCCTTCGTCGCATTCCAAACCAATCAAAAAATCCCTTCCAGATGTTCCACCGCTCAAAGGGATCTTGCAGCTTTGGAAATTTCAAAGCTGCTTGCAAAAGAGCAATTCAGCCAGTTCCAGCAGACCAGCAAGGATCCGGAATCTACTCCAGGTTCTTTTTAGTTCCAAAGAAAACAGGGGACTGGAGACCAATTTTGGATCTCAGTATCTTGAACAAGTCAGTCAAGAAAACAAGATTTCGGATGGTCACGCTGCAGTCCATCCTTCCCCTATTGGGAAAGGGAAACTGGATGTGCTCTATAGACCTTCAGGATGCGTACTATCACATAAAAATGAACAGACGCTCCAGAAGATTCCTCCGCTTCAGGCTGGGAACCAGTCATTTTCAATATAGGGCCCTGCCCTTTGGTCTCACCACTGCTCCCCGGGTGTTTACCAAATGCATGGCAGTGGTAGCTTCTCACCTGAGACGTCAAGGATTCCAGGTGTTTCCATATTTGGACGACTGGCTCCTCACAGCTCCCACCAAGCATCTTCTTCTGTTGGCCAGGGACTACACCTTTCGCATTTGTCAAAATTTAGGCATTTCAATAAATTGCGAAAAGTCTGTTTTGTCGCCTTGTACTATTACCTTCATATGCGCAAATCTAGACACAGTCAACATGTCTCATGAGACTAACAGATCAGAGAATAACAGACATACACAAACTGGTCTCGCTCCTCTTCAGCAGCAACAGAATCAAAGCCAGGTTAGTTCTGAAAGTGTTGGGGATTATGGCGGCTGCCATACCTCTGCTTCCATTAGCCAGATTCCACATGAGAATCCTTCAATGGATGCTCTTCACGCAATGGTCATACCAGCAACTTCCGATGTCCCACACCATCATGATTACGCAAACATGCAGAAATCATCTTCTGTGGTGGATGTCTTCCCTCAGCTCTTATTGGGAAGACCCTTTGTCCCTTCCTCCGGTTGCTACTCTGACAACGGACGCCTCTCTGATCGGGTGGGGGGCATTAGCAGGGCAGAACTGTCCAGGGCACATGGCAACCAGGCGAATGCCACTTGCACATAAATGTTCTAGAGATGAGAGCAGTGCTTTTAGCGTTGCAAGCCCTTCAAGACTCTCTTCCCTTGGGAGCGATAGCAATCCAGATGGACAATATGTCTGTAGTGTGGTATATCAACAAACAAGGCGGAACCAGGTCCTACCCCTGTGTCGAGAAGCACTCAGACTGTGGCAATGGGCGATTTCTTCTCAGCGGTTTCTGATAGCAACGCACATCCCGGAAGTCCAATCAAATCGGACAAGTTGAGCAGAGCTATCCTCATGCCTCACGAGTGGTCTCTGAAAGACTCTGTTGTGAGAGAAATTTTTCTCAAGTGGGGTCAGCCTTGCTGCGACCTTTTGCTACTCCCAAAACAGCAAGTGCAGAGATTATTTCACCCTATTCCTTTACCAGGCCAGCCCAGCAGAGACGCTCTAGTCCAAGTTTGGCCCCGGGACTTCTGTATGCATTTCCTCCTTCCCACTAATCTCTCAAGTGATACAGAAAGCTATCGCTCAGAAGGCCTCGTTGATCCTCATTGCTCCTTACTGGCCTCGACAGGTTTGGTTCCCCTTTCTACATCATTTTCTGTTGGAGCGACCTTGGCATCTGGACCTAGTTCCAGATCTTTTGATCCATCAGTCGGGTCAGTTTCATCGCTCCCTTCCCTCTCTGAACCTCACTGCTTGGTTCCTCCAATTCCAACCTTAGCCAGGCTTCCTCAAATATCTCACTCTGTCCGAGATATTTTGATAGCTTCCCATAAATCTTCCACTCGAAAGATTTATTTGAGTAAGTGGTAACGTTTCGCCTATTGGGCTCAAGGAAGGGACATAGATCCTTTCACTGCTTCCATCCAAATGGTCCTTGATTTTCTAGCTGAACTCTTCCATGCAGGTTCATCTCCTTCTACTCTTAAAGTTCAATTGGCAGCTATTTCTAACTTTCATGTGGGCATTTCAGAGTCTGCCATAATGTCCCACAAGCTTTGCAAAGCCTTTTTGAAGGGAGTTTTTCTACTCAGACCTCCTATAAGAAATCCTCCTCCTCCTTGGGACCTAAATTTAGTTCTTAGTTCTTTGATTCTTTCCCCTTCGAACCTGCAGCCTCCTGTTCTTTAAAATTGCTATCATGGAAG
>NC_056731.1:1095310031-1095369570 GCF_019279795.1 Protopterus annectens | reverse complement strand
CAGCTCTGACCCCATTGGGTCTGGAGACCTTCATGACTACTACCCAACCAATACTGACTCCTTCTCTGATCCAGCATTTGGTTTCCAAGCACTCAGATCCAAGGATACCGAAGCAGTCCACATTGGATTTGAAGATCATGGTATCTTCAACTCCGGTGGCATCTCTGAGTGGACCAGCTCCGAGCACTTCAGAGCAGGATGACTCTCTGAGCTGTAATGTCGGTGCCAGATCTGGGCTGTTGGGGTCGACTCTGAAGTTGTCGTCTCTGTCCCTTGAAGCATTGGTGCTGGATAGCTCAGCTTCTACTCCTTCCTCGAGCAGTTTGACTTTGTCAAAGGGAGCCGAAGGTCCTGTATTTTTTTCTTTCAGAGACATTCTGCTTTCGAGGTAGTAGAGAGAGCTTTCTGCTCCTGTAGATAGAACGTTTTCACCCTCCTCAGCCCCAGTTGTCTTTGCATCTTCATCCTCAGCTAACTGCGCCACAGGGACAGCCGGCCCAGATAAGTCACAAGGATACCCATCAGAGTATATTGATCTCCTCTGATACTTCTCAGGAATATCCCACTAAAGAAGTTCATAGGAAGAAAAAGTGCAAGAGGATGGACTTGGACTCCCCTCAAGGGTCTGTCACAGAGGATACCAACTTCGGTGAGGGGGAAGGGTCCCCAAGATCACCACCTGATGATGTCGCCTTTGGAGACATTCTAGAAATTTTCAAGCAAATTGGTGGCTGGCCTACTGACAACCCTTCCCAAGAGAAGTCAGTATTCCTGGAGGCTTTTGGAGCTGGCCCATCTACCTCCTGGGTGACTCTGTCCACTGATGAGCTCATTGATTTGTTCTCTTGACGGGTGTGGAAGGAACCTGATTCTGTTTAGCCTATCCCCAAGAGACCAGGGAGGATCCAGGCACCACCTAAGGACAGGGAATACTGGAGCAAGAGAGTACCAGTTGATGCCATGGTTGTATCAGCAGCCACAAAGAAGGAACTAGCAGAACAAAGTTCCTCTGTCCATTACCCTAACAGGGAGTCTGGGGCACTGGACATATTCGGGAAGTGTGTATATGATGTTCTTCATTCCACATTGCTGCAGTCCTAACACTTGGGTAGTCCGCTGTCCCAGTCGGCCCGAATACCAAAGTATATGGCTGACGTCGGTCACGGCGCATTAGTCTGACGTCAGGACGTCAGGGTACAAATGCGCATGACCGACGTCATATCCTCAGTCTTTTTTGCCGCATGGTCCGATGCAGAAGCAGTTTTGCGAGTGCAGGTTGGCGTTCTGAAATTTTCTGAAGTCGGAGTTTCAGACCGAATCAAAGTTGGCTAAGTACCCCGTTGGGGAATATTTTGTTTTTTTCTTGCCTCAGTATTTAACCGGATGTCAGAAAAAGTGAATAACTGTATTTCTTGTGGGAAACAGATACCTCATAGGGATTACCATACCTTGTGTATACCTTGTTTAGGGCCTGAGCACGACGTTGTTGGATGTCGCTCTTGTGCTAGATTTAACAAACGCACTATAAAGAGAAGATTAGACTGTGCCAGGTTAGTTTTTGGGAAGCGTTGTGATTATAGAATGCCGTCGGATACTCCGACGCCCGCTTCGTCCAAAAAGCGCAAGGACAAAGCAGCAAAGCCTAGGTTGGAAGAACCGTCAGTCCCGGACGTCGGTTCTTTAGAAGGCTCAGTGGAGCCGGTGGTTCTGCCTGAAGTTTCTTTGGAGTCTCAGGGAGAGACTTTACTGTTACAAGATGTGTCCTCTCAGGAGGTAGGCCAGGCTGAAGGGGCTTCTCAGGTGGCTGTTCTCCCTCTCTTCCTAAGGTGGTTAGGCCCTCCCTTCTGTTTCCAAGGCTTCTTTGAGAGGCAGGCCAGGTTTAGCTTCAGTGGGGGTCTCTCCTAGTTCTTCAGGATCTTTGCCTAATAAACATATGCTTAAAATGGCAGAAGATTTGATTACTATGATTAGAGGTTCTATGCCCCCTCCTGATAAGAGGCCTAGGGTGGAACCTGAGCTTGAGAGTTTTGAGCAGTGTTCGAGGCTTCTGAGTCTTCGGTTGAAGACTTGCAGGAGTATCCTCCTTATTCTGATTCTGATGTGGATGATTCTACTCCTTCGGCTTCTCCTCCTGAGGATTTTCTTTTTCAGAGACTCTTCATTCCATGAGGGAGCATTTTAAATGGGAAGGTCAAGATTTCTCTGATTCCAGGAAGAGGCTTAGGGAATTTTGGTTTTTACCCCAGCATAGGCCTTTAGCTATACCTCCTGTTCTGGATGTGGTGGAAGATGTTTTTGCAGAGGCTTCCCTGAACCCTGATTCTTTGCCTCCTGCCCCAGTTAAACCAGACAGGTATTATAGGGTGCCTGAAGCTCATAAGTATCTTTTTAAGAGTCCTAGGGCAGACCCAGAAACTGTTTCTCAGGGACCTAAAGGTGTTAAGGCTTCTGTTGTTAAAAATCCTGTTCCTCCTGATAAAGAGGCAAGGGCTTTGGATAGATGGGGAAAGAAGGTGTATACTTCTTCCACTTTAGCCATGAGGGCTTTGAATTGTCAGTTCCACATGTTAAAATATCAAAATTATCTCCTTTCACAGTTGAAGTCTAAGGTAGATGCTCTGGCGGAAGGTATTGAGTGTAAAGAGTTGCAGGATTTAGTTCATGTGTCTGAACAGGTGGGTAAGCATTCCTTGCAATGTGGTTTTGATGCTGTGCAGGCCTCTTTGAGGGTGGCTGCCACTGGTTCTGTTCTTCGTAGGCACGCCTGGCTGCGGGATCAGAATTTAGCTGAGCATGTTAAGACAAGGATTTTGGATGCTCCATTACAGTCTGTCGTGTTGTTTGGTTCGCCTGTGGAAGCAGTTTTAAAGAAAATGGAGGACAAGGCTAAGTCTATGCAGACTGTTAAAGACTTTTTACAGGTTCAGCCTCCGAAGTTTAGTAGAAATTGGCCTACTAAGGGGTGGACATATCCTGCTTATGATTCCCAGTCTAGGGGTAGGTCTAGACGTGGTAGGGGCAGAGCTCAAGGTTCTTTAGGCCTAGAACGGGAGTTCACCTGCTCAGTCTTCTGGTGAGGGCAGGGTCAGTCCTTTCGTAAACAGACCCAATGACCTGCCTTTTCAGCTGCCAGTGCTTTCTCGTCTGGCAGCACCTTTGGGAGGAAGGCTGGCACTTTTCAAAGAAAATTGGAGTTTAATTACCCAAGACAGATGGGTATTGGATATCATTCACCACGGTTACAGGTTTTATTTCCATACCTTGCCTCCTTTCAAAGGCATGCCAGACATTCCTCCGCTACAAAGAAAAGAGGCTCACAAGCAAATTTCTCTGTTACTCCAAATAGGGGCCATTCAGCCGGTTCCTGTGCCAGAAAAGGGCCTAGGATTTTATTCTCGCCTGTTCCTAGTACCAAAGAAGGGGAACACGTGGAGACCAATTTTGGATTTATCTATCCTCAACACTTATCTGGACATTCCCAAGTTCAAAATGTTGACGTTACAACAGCTTTTACCTCTGCTGGGCAAAGATCACTGGATGGTAACTTTAGATCTCAAGGAGGCTTACCTTCATGTACCTATCAGACTACGTTGCAGGAAGTATCTGCGTTTTCGAGCTGGGAATTCCCATTATCAGTTCTCTGCATTGCCCTTTGGCTTATCTACTGCGCCCAGAGTATTTACAAAGGTTCTGGCTCCAGTGATAGCTTACTTCAGGCTAAAAGGAATACAAATCTATCCTTACTTGGACGACTGCCTGATTCTGGCTCAAGAAAAGGAAGACCTTTACAGCATTTGGAATATGTGATAGCAGTGCTAAGATGCCTGGGGTATTCTGTGAACGAAATAAAGTCCAGTCTAGTACCCACTCAAGACATGTGCTTTCTGGGTGTGAGACTGAATACAGCAACCCAGATGGCCTTTTAACCCCGGACAAACAAAAGAATCTTTCCCTTTACTTCCATCAACTATCTCTTCAGTCCGGGCTGACTGCAAGGACAGTCCTTCAAGCCTTAGGGTTCATGGCATCTTGTATTCTGGTGCTTCCCAATGCCAAACTGCATATGAGGAAGCTGCAATGGTATCTCAAAATGTATGGACACAGCACTGCCAGGATTTGGACACTGTCATTCAAATAATACCTTGCATTCAAAAGGAATTTTTGTGGTGGGCTCAGGAATGTCACCTAAACAAGGGACTCTCTGTGACCCGGCCAGAGGCGAGTCAGATTCTAACGACAGATGCCTCAGACATAGCTTGGGGAGCTCATCTGAATGGAAAGTGGGTACAAGACAAGTGGCCTGCCAGACTACAGCATCTACATATCAACATGAAGGAGATGTTAGCAGTCCAGTTTGCATTAATGGCTTTCAAGGAGTTACTTCTTCCAGGGCAGGTGGTGATTCTAACAGACAACACAACTGTCATGTGGTACATCAACAAACAAGGGGGAACACATTCTTACCCTCTATGCAGGCAAGCAATGATTTTATGGGAGACTGCGCTCAGCTTGCAACTGACTCTTCAGGCAAGGTTTCTGCCGGGAGCACAGAACTCCTTAGCAGATGTGTTAAGCAGGCAAATCATGGATCCCCACGAGTGGAAACTGGATCTTCATGTATTTCGGAAATTGACAGTGTCATGGGGAACTCCAGACATAGATCTGTTTGCTTCTCCACTAAACCACCAGCTGCCAAAGTTTTGCACGAAAAGGTTTCATCACACAGCTTGGAAGGTGGATGCTCTTTCTTTCAGTTGGAAAAATCTTCATGTGTATGCCTTTCCACCTCTGCCTCTTCTTCCAAAGGAACTCCTAAAGGTCAAACAAGACAAGCCAAGGATGATTTTAATAGCTCCAGATTGTCCTCGGCAACACAGGTACCCATTACTGAGGAGTCTGGTAAGGAAGCCTCCATGGCCTTTACCTTTGATTCCGCACCTATTGTCTCAGAGGGACGGTCATCTACTCAATGTCAAGCTTCACTCTCTTCATCTAACAGCCTGGCATATTCTGTTTTGAAACATAGCAGGTCTCAACTTCCTCAACAAGTTTTGAATGTGATTATGGAAGCCAGAAGACCTAGTACAAGGAAAGTGTACGAGAAAAATGGAAGAGATTTTTATTTTGGAGTGCAGCAAAGAATTTGGAGGTTTCTGAGCCTAATTTGAGTGTGGCTCTTCAATATCTTACTGAGTTATTGGACAAAGGTTTGTCTTTCTCTTCCATAAAGATTCATGCTGCAGCAATTTCAGCTCACTATGATTGTGACCCACCATTGTTTTCTCATCCTTTGTTCAAGCAATTTCTTAGAGGGGCAAAGAATATAAGACCCCCATGAGAGCTCCTACTCCTGCTTGGGATCTCAATTTTGTGTTGGAGAAACTTACTCTACAACCTTTTGAGCCTCGGCTACTGCTGAATTGAAATACTTGTCATGGAAGACTGCTTTTTTGTTGGCCATTACTTCTGCAAGAAGGGTTTCTGAATTGCAGGCCCTTATGGCGGTTGAGCCTTTTTGATTTTCCATAAGGATAAGGTATCATTACGTACTAATCCTTCCTTTATGCCTAAGGTGGTTTCTAGTGTGGCTTTAAACCAAACTATTCATTTGCCTACTTTCTATGCAGATCCCCAAAATAAGGGGGAAAAGATTTTGCACACTTTAGATGCACACAGGCAGTTGCGTTATTATTTAAGCAGGACTAAGGATTTTAGGCAGTCTCAGCAGTTGTTTGTTTCTTTTGCTTTGAGTTCTCAGGGCAAGCCTGTGTCAAAACAAACTATTTCTAAGTGGATTGGGTTTTGCATTGCATTTTGTTATTCCCATCATGGCAAGGAGATTCCAGCTGGGATTAGGCCTCATTCCACTAGGGCTACTGCCACTTCAACAGCATTTCTAAGGGGTGGCAACTAAGGATATTTTGGAGGCAGCTACTTGGAGTTCAGTGCATACTTTCTCTAAGCATTACCACCTTCCTCTCTACTCTAAATCTAGGGCTGGTTTTGCCACGGCTATTTTGCAGGGCATGTTGACAGCTCTTTCTTCTTTATGATTTGCCAGCCTCCCTTACCTCTGCTTTGGGATTCTACCCAAGTGTTAGGACTGCAGCAATGTGGAATGAAGAACATAGTACAGTTTTGTACCTACCATAAATGTAGATGTTCGAAGTTCCACATTGCTGCAGTCCAATTTACCCTCCCTCCTTCCCCTCTGTGTTTAGGGGTGGTTGTGTGGGTGGGGTTATACTTTTGTAAATCTGTATATATTGTATATATATTTGGTGCAGGAGTGTTTGGTGTTTTTTGGTTTTGGCCTTATCTTTTAGGGTCTTCTGACATCTGGGGCAAGAAAAGACTGAGGATATGACGTCGGTCATGCGCATTTGTACCCTGACGTCCTGACGTCAGACTAATGCGCCGTGACCGACGTCAGCCATATACTTTGGTATTCGGGCCGACTGGGACAGCGGACTACCCAAGTGTTAGGACTGCAGCAATGTGGAACTTCGAACATCTACATTTATGGTAGGTACAAAACTGTACTTTTTAGTGACCTTTGCACTTTGGTGACTGAATTATTTGGCATACTTCACTAGACTCCAGAGGGATTTGATTAGAGAACTTATCAAATCCCTTTCTGGGACCATTACTTCTGAGGCAGAGAGCTCAACTGCCTCATAGTTGGCTACCCTACAATCTGTTTTAAACTTATCCATGAGGCATGTCTCCCACACAGCTGAAAGTACCTCAGGAGTGGCAGGGTCAGGCATTTCCATTAGGAGACATCTCTGGGTGCACATCTGAGATTTTGCTGAGCCCTTCAAGCTTTCCTTCGTCAATGCTCCCTTTGATGGAAGTTCTTTTATTTGGCCCCAAAGTAAAAGACACACTGTCTGGGTGTGAACAGGAAGGTAAAACCCTGTCTGCTGTGAGCATTCATTTTTTGACTCCTCAAAGGACCTTTTTTAGGAACAAATGAGGTAGTCGGAATATGTGGTTCAGAATGTCCCAGGGTCCTTTCCAAGATCCATGTGGAGATGGTTCACTCAGGGGCAGAGGGGAGAATTCTAATGGAAGACGCTGCCCATGCAGTAGAGGTGGTCCACAGAACCAGGGATCTAGAGATACATTCTCTGACAGATCCTACCAGTGCTCCTGAAAGGAGGCCAAACTGTTGGGAGTCATTTATTGCTGCACCAGAGAACCTGGCTAGCAATTGCAGAAAATTCATGGGTGCAGAAAATTATTACCAGAGGTTATGTAAGACCCTTTTCCCTACCACCCCCTTTGACAGTAAACAAAATCCTCAGTGTTCCACCCAATCAGAGGGAAGCAGCAGCATTTGAAATAAACAAGCTGCTAGACAAAAGAGTCATCCCAGAGGTCCTCCCAAACCAGAGAGAGCCCCGAGCTTAAGATTGTTTTTTAGTGCCGAAGAAAACAGGGATACTTGAGACAAAGTTTGGATCTCAGCATTCTGAACAAGTCACTCTAGTACACCAAGTTCAGAATGGTCTCAGTTCAGTCCATTCTGCCCTTTCTGTACAAGGGCGATTGGATGTGCTTGATAAATCTACAAGATGCATACTGTCATATCTAAATGAACAGGTGCTCCAGAAGGTACCTATGCTTCCATCTGGGAGTCATTCATTACCAATTCAGAGCTCTGCCCTTTGGTCTCAGTACAGCCCTCAGGGTGTTCACCAAATATATTTGGACGACTGGCTCATAACCGCTCTGACCAGGCATCATCTAATCAAAGCACAAGATTATGTACTCCATTTATGCTGTCACCTGGGAATTACCATAAATTACAAGAAATCTCAACTCGATCCAACTCAAACATTGGAGTTCATTGGAGTATTGTTTAATATGGTGCCTGACAGCCTGCCTCCCTCTGTCAAGGATTTAAACTATTTGATTCCAGGTCAAGAAGATCATTCAAAGTTCTTCTCTTTCAGCTTGACTGATCCTCCAAGTATTGGGGTCAGTGTCTGCCGCAGTAATTTTGGTCCACTACCAAGGTATCACATGAGAATTTTTCATTGGACTCTAGTGACTCAGTGGTCCATTCTTCACCATGCTTTATCCACCCAGATCAAGATAACTCAAGGCTGCAAGAATTACCCCTATGATGGATATACGCCAATCAGATGATGTAAGGTCATCCCTTTCTTCTCCCTTAGCCCAAGGCCATAGTTACCATGGATACTTCCCAGATGAGGTAGTAGGGAAATTCTTGGGAATGACATTCCAAGGCACATAGTCCCCCGAAGAGGATAACACGCATACAGATGTCCTGGAAATGAGAGGTGTCCTCCTAGCGTTACTGGCTTTTCAACACTCTCTTTGCTGGCTTTTCAACACTCTCTTCACTTTGGAACTATTGCAATTCAGACAGACAATACATCAGTGGTCTGGTACTTTAGCAAACAAGGAAGAACCAAACCTTAGCCAGTGTGTCAAGAAGTTGTGAGAGTGCGGCAGTGAGTGATCTCATCCAATCAGTTTCTGATAGCAAAGCATATTCTGGAGAAATCCAGTGTGATAGCAGAAGTTAAGCAGGTCCATTATATTGTCTCACGATTGGTCACTCAACATGAAAGTTGCGGAAAAGATTTTCTGTCGATGGGGCCAACCTTGCTGCAACTTCTTTGCATCTCCCCTCAACAACAAGTGCAGCAGGTTCTTTGCCCTGATCTCCCTGCCGGGGGTTAACATCGAGGGATGCTCTTCTCCACGATTGGCCCTTTCGTCTCCTGTACACCTACCCCCCAGTACCTCTAATCACCAAATTTCTTCAGTAAGTATTATGATTGACGAGAATAGTTGTCCTCATTGCCCCTTATTGGCCTTGTCAGACTTTGTTTCCTTTTCTTTGGCCTCATCTACTTTGCCAGCCATGGATTCTGGATCTAATTCCAGATGTTCTGTCTTACTTGGCAAACATGATACACCTGGACATTCTAGGCCTAAAGCTGACCATGTGGTTTCTCCACTTCCATTGATAGCTAGACAGCTCAGGCTGTCCTCCACTATCAGCCATATTCTTTTGTCTTTCCATAAAGCTTCCATTAGGAAAATTTACTGAAGTGAACTGAAAGGAGTTGTATTCTGTGCACAGTAAAAAAGACATTGATCCCCTTTTTTTAGCACCAGTACCTAAAGTTCTTGAGTTTTTAGCTGCAGTTTTCAGTGAAGGTGCTAGCTCTCCAGCTGTTAAAGTACAACTAGCTGAAATTTCTAATTTTCACATAAGAGTAAATAATTAATCTTTAGTCTCTAATAAACTTTGTAAGGCCTTTATAAGGTGAACCTTTCTTCTTAAACCCCCCTTTAAAGATCCCACTCACCTGTGGGATTTAAATATTGTTTTACAGTCATTGACACTATCCTCTCTTGAACCATCAGCTAAGTGTGAATTAAAATTCTTACAATGGAAGACTATCTTTTTAGTGCCATTACTTCTGCTAGAAGAGTCTCAGAACTTAAAATAAAGAGGCTTAGAAGATAGGACTTAATTTTTCTTCAGGATAGGGTATCCTTACAAACCAATCCATCCTTTCTTCCAAAAGTGGCATCAGAATCCAATATCAAACTATCAACCTTCCAGTTTTCAAACAAAGGAGAGTTATGTGTTGCACCTGTTGAATGTTCACAGGCAAGTTACATTTATCTACACACGACAAAAAAATTCAGAAAATCAGAACGATTATTTGTCTCCTTTTCTGATTCAAAATAAGGCAAAGCAGTTTCTGAAGTGACTTTAGCTGAATGGCTGACTGATTGTATTACCTTTGTTTACAAAAAAAAAGTGGGTGTATCTTTACCCAAACCACCAAAATCTCATTCCATCAGGTCTATGGCAACTTCTTCATCCTTTTTATCTAGATCTTCATTGGACAATATGTCTGCAGCCCAACTTGGGCTAATCCTCTTACCATTATTACACATTGCAAATTGGATCTGGTCTCTGGAGCGGTGCTCAGGAATATCCTTCCTTAGAGTCCTTCTGGGATTTAAGTAGTTGGGGACTCGCTCTTTTGTTGAGTAACAAAAGAAAATGACATCATCAGATAAAAAATGTATGTGCTCACCATAACGTTCCATCTGTGTTGTCTAATTTTCATTGGTCCTCAACTGCCCTCCCTCTAACCCCCTACCAGTTTGACTTTTGGAAAGATTGGAAGATGCTGAAGGAACCATTGTTCCTTTATTTGAGCTCCAGATGCTGTTATTGCATCTTCTTTTTGTTTTAAAGCTTCAAAGGGCAGCAGACAAGATCTGAGGCATGTTAGGGGACTAGTACATTGTGGGTAATGGAGGAGCTTGAGAGTTTGTGTTCCAGCTGGAAAAAGCAGCCAAGTTGGATCTGAGGATCAGATCCAAACCCATTTGTTGAGAAAGAATGAAAATGGACAACACATATGGAACATTATGGTGAGTACATCACTTTTTTTATTAAGCGAAAACAAGACATGAGCACTTTCGCCCTTGTCAAAGCTTTATCAGATCTCCGTTATACCATAAGTAACAAGTAATATATACTTTTCTATTTTCTATATAAAAAAACAGTGTAAATTGCAATAATGGCATTAATACAAGAGCACTTAAACAGATCACATTCTATGACAGAAACATAGTTTGCATTTTTATTGTGATTGGGGCTGTTTACTCCTTATTTAAGTCAAGTACAAAGTCACTGTGTATCTGGCTGTTGATCAGTGTGTCAAAAAACAGTGAAAGCATCTTGGTCTGCATTATTGTTATATTACTACATTATGTAATAAAACAGATGGTAGTGAGACTAAACTCCGTGTGAAATCCTGTTCTTTTTTGGGGTCTGATAACCACCACGTTCTTCCTCTCTCAGATCACAGGGAGTGCTCATCTCTTGTTTTTACTTAACAAATCATGGGTTTTAACAAGCAATACCAGCTTGAATCCTGTTTTATTTTTAGTAAGAATGCAAAGTGATTGTTGACATCGATCTTGCATTAGAATTTACAGTAACAGTCTGTTTTAGTAATCTGTATGCTATCATTCCTATACAACTAGTTTTCCTTTTGATATGTATATGTATATATACATAAACACACACACATTTATATTTCCACACATACAGACATAAGTTGCCACGGTGGGCAGTTTTATGTTCATGTCACTTGTCAAGAATTGGATTTCCATGTATTGATATTTTTGCCTTTATGAAGAATATTCAAAGTGGTCTTACCATGATATTCTTAATAATGACATACTGTTGGGTACTGTGACTGACAATTCATTTTGCTGACGTTAAATTCAGCCAGATAAAGTACAATGTACCTATTAAACTTCTCAGACTGTAACATACATTTTTTCATGTTTTGCTACTTCAACTCATGATTTGCTGTAGGTTACACATTACATAACAAATGCAACATGCTTCACTTATTGCATTACTTTTCTTATGAACCTCATCTGTCTTGTAGGAGCTGTATATTTGGAAGGTGGTCTAGAAGAAGCTAAGATGTTGTTTGGACGCCTTTTATTTAACAATGAGGTAATTCATTCAATGTCTACTTTTCTGCTTGATTTCTTTCCTTAGCCATTATTTAACCTGCATTTTCCCTTGACTTTTTAAAACACCATTATAAAATTTCTGCAAAGTGACTTACAGAAAGTGATAAAACAGTTTCCTTCTAATATGCTAGTGTATTCTGAATAGTTTAACTGACCGTATTAAATGAAGTGATGTGAGGCACACTGGAATGTCTTTTTATTTTTATTTATTCGATGGTCAGTTGTGAATGACTGACTGGTCCAGAGGCTATTTGCAGCCACTGCCTGGACACAGTGGCATTACATTAACAGTATGTACCGATGATCAGGTACATAGATTCATTGGGAACACAGTGGAAGCATTAGATTACAGTTGTAATAGAAATCTACTTAAAAGAAAAGGTAAAGCATGCATTCTGCACTATTTGCTGTATCTCATGTAATGCATATATATAAATTATTTGAGTTTTGTTTACATGTGACAGTTAATAAATGATCATCTTTCCCCTGTTTTAGAGAAAGTGTATCTTTTGCATCTGTACATGTGACAGTTAATATGTATTATACAATGACTCCCTATTACTATTCGAAAAAGTGCACGCTGATTGGCCCAGCCCAACCAGCATGGCCATTGTAAATCCCACAATATACCAAAGGAAAAAGGTCTGATCGCCCAGACTTTTTTCCGTTGGTATACAGTACCCCAAAACCTCTTTTTTTTTTTTTTTTTTTTTTTTTTTAACAATTAAAAAAAAAAAGAGAGAGAAAACGGAGCAACAGAGACTTCCTTTTCTTTCGTTTCAAAGCATTGATGTACTGGGTATGCGTGGGAATGCAAGTCCCATATGCATGCGCAGTACATCAAAACGAAGAAGCAGTGTACCACAACCGGCGGAAGAACAGTAATCCGCCGTTATACAAAGACATTATTTAAGAAACATAAGTAATTTTTTCTTAAATAATGTCATTGTATAATAGCAATAACCAACTCCGTGGTTGTGGTATATTGAAGATTTACCCACGGTTGCCTTTGTTTAATCACTCGGGCTTCGCCCTCATGATTAAACCACACCAACTGTGGGTAAATCTTCAATATACCACACCATGTTGTCAGTTATTGCATTAGTAACAGCTTTCCTTCTTTCTAACTTCTGCACTTCTCATTCCTTTGCGATGTCACTATGTAAGTGACAGGGTAATGAACTGATCAAAGACTGCTTTTAGAGCTTATTAACAGTTGTCTTACACTGATAGACCATACTTTTATATTGTTAGAAAAAAAAATTATACACTGTAGTCTTATACTTGCAGACCACATTCTTATTTTGGTAGGGGAAAAATCATTACAGTCTCCTTACTTGTACCAACACAGTTTTCTTAGACTCAGATACATATAACATTGTCAGTTTCTAAAATGGCTTCAGGAACCTTTACAGTCTTAGCCACTTTATTCTGCAGTTAAGAAATTGGCATTGGTAGTTAAGGCCAGCAGAGGGCAGTAGACACTCATGAATCAAACACATATTTATGACCTTCTTAAGTTTTCAGCTGGCAAGGTTAAGACAGCATTTTATCCTACCTGTCCCTACCCCCCAATGAGAAGCATCTGCATGGTTAACAAATAGGAAATGAACATTATGATCATCCTAAAACTCCAGAAGGACACTGCATCCCAAATCAGAACAAATATAATAATAATCGTAATAGTAATAACAGTAATTATAATAGAGATCTGCTCAGTGTTTTGTGAGCAGTCTACATTTTCACTTTCTTTGAAAACAACCTTCATGAGCTTGTGACAATGCATCCTTTTATTACAGTATGGTGGTTCTGCGGTAGCGTTGTCGCCTCACAGTAAGACGTCCTGTTCGATTCTCAGCTAGAGTGTCTTCTGTGTGGAGACATGCGTGAATAGGCGTACCTTCGTTGAAGGTTGTACATCAGGGCCGGCAACTCGGCAAGTAAAAATCTACTGCCAATTGTTAGCGGACCGGAGTTACGCTGTGGCGACCCCTAACCGGGAAAAGCAGAAAGACACAACAACATTTCAGTATTTTAGCGTGGTTGGTGGCATTTGCATATACATCTGGGAGTTTGAAAGAAGAAGGCAGAAGATCTTTTTGTTCATTTAACTGAATGTGCATTTTTGAGAGGTGTTAACTCTGTTCTTTGAGCTTATGTAATGGCTGAAAAAGGTCTTGCGGTCTACTTCACCTACCTCATGAAAATGAATAGCACAGAAAGATGAGGCATGAATATGTTGTAAGCAGAACATTCTAGAGGTTACAGTAATGAGCGGTTGTTAGACTTCCATGAGGCAAAGAGTTTAATTCCTACAGTCTTCTTGAAGTTACTCTGTGACTGATGGTTTAATGTTTTCACTCCTCTTGGTTTTCCTTGAAAACATACTTATGATTGTTGCACTTTTAATGACTCTGTAAAGATCAGAACCATAGCTGGTTCATCTAGTGGCCAATGCCAATCCCTGATCTGCACCTCTCAACTAAAAGGTGAGGAACAAAGAAAAAAAGTCCATTCTTCTGCCCGAAGCTCCTCTTCAGCTACTTGACTCTGAAGGAAATGCCAAGTCCAGCGTTGTACTCCACAACTAGAGGAGCAAAACAAAACGAGGTTTTCTGGTTGAAAAAGTGTAGCAAACTACCTGCTACACTTTCTACTTTTGTAGCAAGCAGTTTGCTACAAGCTATACCATACACAAAGGGTTGAAACAAGCGCTTTGTTTTTAGTCCTGATCACAAAAGCAGGCTTTTGTACCGGTTTCCAGAAATGTCTGCATGGAGATGATTGCACAGCCAACCATTCTAAGAAAACCAAACTATGTTAAAGTCAAAAACCAAAAGCCAAAACAGCTCCTTATAAAACTTTAATTATGTCAAACCGATAAAAACTTTTACATAAAAATGACGATTACCTCTTTCGTCCACTTACATAACTATTAATGGACTTCATCAGATAAATTACATTTTAACATAGCAGTTTAAATATATATAACAAACAAATCAAATTTCATTCTTTCAGTGACATCATCACATACCCCTCCACTTCTGAAAGCACCTTTTCCAGCTACCCAGAGAGTATTATAACTCATTTCTACAATTAACGTAAACTATTATTTGTAAAAACTCCAAATAATATATATAATAAAAATATATAATTAAAACCCACAGTCTAGAGCAATGTATTCATCTAGTCAGTGCCCTAATTCGTAACAAATAGTGAATGGAACAGTAATTGTTTAACCCAGGCCATCTACAGACATTCAGCTTTACCTGACACAAAAGCACTTTCTTCTCTAAGTAAAGATTCCAGCAGGGCCGGTGTTAGCATTTTGGGGGCCCTCAGCAAATGTCAAGTTGGGGGCCCCCCTGAGCACTTCCTAAGTATCACCCTGTCACTCCCAGACTTCCTAGCCATCCTTTTAGCTCATGCTGCAAACTTTTAGGAGTAGTACACAGAGACTGGCCTGTAGCTTACAATGCTCTTACATTACAACAAGCTTATGTACCGCAGTATGTAGGCCTTTCTCACAAAGGGACAGCCACCTGTATACATGCCTGATGTGTGATTGTGAGGAAAGTAGGTGCGGTTGATAGCAGAGACCATTATCAGTTTTATCCTAACAAGGTCATATTACAGCCCTGTTCAGGTTAAAGAGTATAATCAGAAAATTAAATAATTCTTATCGCCTCATTTCTGACCAACCAGAAACAGCTTTTGTGGGGCCCCCACACAGTCAAGGATGAATATACAGTTTGGGGAGTGGTGGTGCCACAAGATTCCTAGAAGATCTAAATGTCTTAATGTTCTGTGATATATTTTATGCATTACTTTTAAAATATAATTACTTGTTAGCTGCATTTTTTACTGATACCCAGCAGAAAAATGTGTATGTCCTGGCATTATTGGATGTGTGCACTGACACAAATCAGTGATTTTGTTTATACACGCACTCATGCATAAGTCACAGCAATACTAGTTTTGTACTTATTTCAGCAAATAACAATACATTGTGCAATACTGGTACTGCCACACCAGATCAGTGACTGCTGTTTAGCAGTCATCAAACAGCAGGAGTAAGTCACTTTATCTCATTGAGGAGTAAATGAATAACTGTCACTGTCCCTGATTTCACAGATATTCCTTGATTTTTGCCTCATAATTTTGCTCTGTCCTTCATAAACAAAATAAATAAATAAAAATAAAAAGTTTTATTTGCAAGCAAATCATTTAAGATTACAGTCAGTCAGTAAATCCAGACATCATAGTTTTGTACTTCTTATTGTCCAAAAAATGCAGGTTGATACAAAATGTGCCATTCTAGTAACTTTTTAAGCGAATTAGAGCAGTATTTAAAATGTGAGCCTCATTTTGAGCCTTTATTCTGCTATTATTTTTGGCACTGAGCAGAATTCTTCAGCAAAGCCTTTGAGAGTTACAGTATCAGGTGTTCTGGCAGCATTTATTAAACTCCCTGAAAGAGAAACCATCCCTGAAGATCAGAAGCATTAACTCTTCTGAAACTCTATGGTGTACACTGAGATCAGTCACTCTAGGCTGCTGATCTCTCTCTAGTTCTAACCTTATTCATGTTTATTATCAGCTTTATCCTAACAGGATCATATCACAACCTTGTTCAGATTAAACAGTACAAGCAAACATTAAGAATTTTTTTCTCCTCATGTTTCCTCAACCAACAGCAGCTTTTGTGGGGCCCCCACACAGGGATGATTAAGGGGCCCCCTGCCGCCACAGGTATTGTAGGTACCTACAGCTAGCTGTGCTGTTAGTTTTAGTGGAGGGGATGTTCATCAGCAGGGTTTAACTAAGCCAGGGGCATTATGTCAGTGGTAAAACATTTAATGGAATTGTGAACCCTGTTACTATAACTAAAGATCTTTGACTTTTGAAGGAGATATAAGTAAGAGTTGTTATTATCCCCCCCTATTTATTAAGCATGCAAGACTCCTATATAGCTTTTGTTGATTTAATAGAGATGTTACAAAATATCAAGATAAGATAACTTGCTGCGGTTGCGGGCCCTGCCAGGACCAGGGGGCCTTCAGCGACCGCAGGGTTTGCTGTTGTCTAAAGACGGCTATGGATTCCAGGGACCACCACTTGGACCAATATTTACTTTATCTCTTGCCATATACCAAAATGTATGGCCAGGGAATTGTACAACATGATTAGCCAGGGCATTGACATCCCTTTCCTTCTTAATATTATACTCATGTTCATATATTCTTTCCCTTAGCTTCCATTCAGTTTTGCCCAGATAAAAACTTGGGCACCCCTGACAGAAGGCCAAATATATAATTCCTTTCAAATTACAGTCAAATTTATGACTTAGTCTATACTCAGCTTCCCTTACAATAAAACTATTTACAATTTTGATCTTACTACAGTAGGGGTATCTACCACATTTTATCATTTGTGGATTATAATTCCTTTCTTTTGTGTTCAAATTCTCCAGTGTACTTTTAAAATTCTTACCTGTCCAAAAAACTACCCTAGGTGTGGTTTCTATCTTGTCCCTATCATCCCCCAAAATAGACCAATTTTTTATTAAATATCCATTTAATCAGTTTGTGATCATTACTAAGTATAGTAATAAAATTCAAAGAATAATTGATATCAGCCACTTGTTCATCCCCTTCATTTAGCTTCCTTGGGTAACTTGTACCTATATTAGTATCTCCGTCTAATATGGGGTTTTAAAAAAAATCTTTTATTATTAACCTCCATCACAATTTCACGTAATAAATTTAGTGGATAACCCCTTCTCTCAAACATCACCACCAATTCCTCATATTCCTGCTTAAAATGGTCATCCAGGGAGATCATTCTGGCTGCCCTGACCAAATGTCCTTTAACAATGGACCTGTTTTGATGGTAAGGATGAGAGCTCGAATAATGGAGAAATGTATTTGAATAAGTACTCTTCCTAAAAATTCTAGAAATGTATCTACTATTAATTCCACCCTTTTCTAATAGGACATCCAGATTATCCAACCTGTCAGTACTTAAATTCTGATTGTCTCAAAAAAAATTGGTTGTTCCATTAATATACTATTAAACCGTTCTCCCAACCAGGTGATAAATATATTGTCAAAGTATTGCAAATACATTGTCATATTACTCCTATAGTCACTATTAAATAGAAATTGGTGCTCTCATTTAACCATAACTATGTTGGCAAAAACAGCCCCACAGGGGGACCCTATTGCTACTCCACTTTTTTGTAGGTAATAGCAACCTTCAAAATATATAAAATTGTTATTGAGAACTATTTCCAGAAGGTCCTTTATGCAGGTTAATTTGGTCCTGAGGTACTCCTTTCTCAGCCAAAAATTCCGTAAGCCATTGGATGGCTAGGGTTTGGGGGATCACAGTGTATAATCCACTAAATTTATTATGTGAACTTGCGATGGAGATTAATAATAAAAGATTTAGTTTGTTTTTACCCCATATTAGGTGGAGATACTAATATAGGTGCAAGTAACCCAAGGATGCTAAAGGAAGGAGATGAACAAGTGGCTGATATCAGTTATTCTTTGAATTTTATTACTACATTTAGTAACGATTACAAACTGATCGAATGGATATTAAGTAAAAATTGGTCTATTTTGGTGGCTGATAGGTACATTAGAGACATGATAGAAACCACACCTAGGGTAGTTTTTCGGAGGGGTATGAATTTTAAAAGTATATTGGAGAATTTGAACACAAAAGAAAGGAATTATAATCCACAAATAAAATGTGGTAGATGCCCCTGTTGTAGTAAGATCAATATTGGGAATAGTGTTATTGTAAGGGAAGTTGAGTATAGACTAAGTCATAAATTTGACTGTAACTCGAAAGGGATTGTATATTTGGACTTCTGTCGGGGTGCCCATGTTTTTGTGTGCAAAACTGAATGTAGACTAAGGGATAGAATATATGAACATGAATATAATATTAAAAAGGAAAGGGATATCAGTGCACTGGCTAATCATGTTGTACAATTCCCTGGCCATACTTTTAGGTACATGGCAATAAATAAAGTAAATACTGGTTCAAGGGTTGGTCCCAAGAATCTTTTTTTTTAGAGAAGAAAGAGCTTTGTGGCAAGTAAAGTTGAATACTGGCCTGGGTTAAACGATTACTGTTCCATTTATTTTTGTTAAGAATTAGGGCATTGACTAGATGAATATATTGCTCTAGAGTGTGAGTTTTAATTGTATATTTTTATTATATATTTTTTGGAGTTTTTACAAATAATGGTTTACATTAATTGTAGAAATGAGTTACTCTTGGTAGTTGAAAAAGGTGCTTTCAGAAGAGGAGGGGTGTGTGATGATGTAATTGAAAGAAAGAAATGTGATTTGTTTGTTATACTTATTTAACCTGCTATGTTAAAATGCATTTTATGTAATGAAGTCCATTGATAGTTATGTAAAATGGACAAACCAGTCACTCCCCTTATACTTTGTGCCCTGGATGGCTGTTCCCTTCGTTCCACCCTAACTATGCTTCCGGTAAAGATTCTTACCTAGTCAGCAAGTAGTGAGAAAGACCTCATGTACTAGATATATTCCATTTCCCTTTCAGTTTATGAAAACTGATGAGATGATTTTTTTTCCTAATAGAAGTGGTTAAGACTGAATTCTTTATGGCAAGGAAGAGTTAAATCTTAGAAAAGCAGAGCTGTATGGATATAACCATAGGCATGCATTGTGTGGAGATCTTCTCTTTAATCCATTCAGAAAAGGTCTGCAAACATGGGTGTTTAACTATCTACTTGTTTACCTGTCTAGTAAGATTTAGTAGATGCCATCATTAGCTAAGCCATTAATGTACACATGATGATCACTTTCTGTTTAAATTAAAGTTACACAGTTAAGTGACTTTGAGATGCTTGTCTGCATCTTCTATGAGGCATTTGATTAATGTGACCATTTGGATATGCAGCCATGCTCACTTGTTTAACTGCTTAGGAAATGTACTATGCATGTTCCATGACTCATTGTCTCAGAACGCCTTCTGGATTTTTTTTTTTTTTTTTTTAATAGAGTTTCTTCCTGTCAGTTATATTCTGATGTGCAAGCATCTTTTCAGTGTGGGAATTAATTTGCTCATATATTTAAGTATGTTTCTTTGATCAGTGAAGGTTGTGAATTAGTTTGTTAGTCTGAAATTACAGTGCTTTGATTCAGAGACTTGTTTTAGAGACTGCATAAAATGGAAATAGGAGAAAGGACAAAACAGCAGGTTTTTGCTGTCAGAATAATTGGGAATGAAAATTGCACAGTGTGCATTGCTTTGACCACTAGTTTTGTCAATTGTAAACATAAACATTAACGTAGATTGGAAATCAGAAGAGCAGTTAAAATGTTTTTGCAATGATAAGGTAATCTGCAGATGTGCTAAACACAGAAACCTGATCTCTGAATTACAGTCAATAATCCAAAAGTAGGTCAACAAAATAGTATAAAAATCTTCTTTAATCTAAAACACAGTGGGTAAAGGTAGCTTGCGGCTTTCACACACGCCACAGCTGCCATGAATCATACAACCCATACACATAGTTTAAATAATATAACAATTAAGAACCAACCCCATTTAATTAATTGTATCAATCAGTGATTAAAGGAACACTGTTAACTAACATTCAAAAGTTCAACAATTCAATGCATAATATCTAAACCATATTGTGCACACAAAACAAAACAAACAGTTATATGATCACAGGTTAGATAGAAACTATACTTTCACATACTTAAAATAAGTGTTCACTTAAAACCATTGAACACAAAATAACTGACTTAAAACATAAAATGTGAAAAAAAATTTCTTTTAAAATTGAGCTATAAGTATAGTGTTGTTATAGAAGATACATCTAATTCTAAATTAACTGATGTTTAAGAAATATATATATATGTATTGTCTGATATAAGTTCTAACTACTAATAATCTGACTGAAGTCTTACAAAACATATATATGTGTACATAAGTACTATAATACCTATATATACATGTGTACATTGAAAAAAAATTATATATATAAATAAAGTTATTATGGAGAAAATATACATATATATATATATATATATATATATATATATATATATAAATTGCTCATTTATTCTATATATCATATTGGACATTTAGAACATTTAAGAAGTATATATAATGTATATCTAATTGTATTTAACTTCAATTACAATTAATTTATTTATGTTTATAAAAAACAACACAAAATTTTTATATTAACTCAGTTCATATAATAAAGCTATCTAGTAACAATAAAAATAACTATCATAAAAGTAATTTTATCTTATTTAAACTAGAAATAATTTTTTTAAAATTATTTATAGAAATAATATAGAGTATATATACACATATAGAATATAAAATATATAACATAGTATTAGCCATACAAATCAACTATGCTCACCTAATAAATATGAAACCTGAGATGCTGCTGTTATAGCAAGACTGTAAAATTGTGTGTAAAATAAGAAGATTTAATAAAATATTAGCTATATACTTATTGAACATACTTTCTATTAAAAATTAACAAAAGTATACTACAACTCATAAAAAGAATATTATGATGCTTTGTTCAAGCATGACATTAAGTAAACAATGAAATTACAGTATATTTAAATATAATAATAATTATTCTAAAAAGGAGAGGGAAGAAAAGAAAACTTAATGTTAACTTTAACGTTTTCTGTTCTTTAAGATGGGCTTGATGGATACAAAAGTATTTAAACCAGGATAATTATGAGCATTAAACTTTAGGATCCATCTCAATTCAGCTAAAGCCAGACTATTAATGTTGTCTCCACCTCTAGAATTTAGAGTTATTACTTCTAACACCCTAAATAGAAAAGTATGTTCTTTATATTTTACTATATGTTGAGCCAAGGCATTTGTATCTGATGTTCTTCATCTCACATTGCTGCAGTCCTTACTTATGGGTAGTCCGCTGTCCTCGGTCGGCCCGAATACCAAAGTATTAGGCTGATGTCGGTCATGGGCGCACAGCCCTGACATCAGAGCGTCAGGGTATAAAAGTGCATGACCGACGTCATATCCTCAGTCTTTTTTGCCGCATGGTCCGATGCAGAAGCAGCGTTGCAAGTGCCGTTCGGCTTTCTGAAATTTTTCGTTTTCGGAGTTTCAGACATACCAAGTTGGGCTAAGTACCCGTTGGGAGCATTTTTGTTTTTTCTTGCCTCAGTTGTTTACCGGATGTCAGAAAAAGTGAATAATTGTATTTCTTGTGGGAAGCAGATACCACATAGGGATTACCACTCGCTTTGTATCCCTTGCTTGGGACCGGAGCACGACGTAGTTGGGTGTCGGTTTTGTGCTAGGTTTAATAAGCGCACTATTAAGAGAAGGCTAGATTGCTCTAGGTTAGTTTTTGGCAAACGGTGTAATTATAATATGCCGTCGGATCTTCCGACGCCCGCTTCCACGAAGAAGCGTAAAGACAAATCTGTAAAGCCTAGACAGGATGATTCATCCATTTCGGACGCCGGTCCTTTAGAGACTGCAGTGGAACAGGTGGATCCGGCTGAAGTGTCTGTTGAGTCTCAGGGGGAAACCTTGATTTTACAGGATGTGGCATCACAGGAGTCAGGTCAGGCTGAAGGGGCCTCTCAGGTTACTATTCTCTATTCTTTGCCTAAGGGGGTTAGGCCTTCTGCTACTGTTTCTAGGCTCCTTCTAAGGGCAGGACTGTTTTGCCTTCTTCTGGAGTTAGTTCTGGTTCTTCAGGGTCTGTACCTAAGAAGCATATGCTTAAAATGGCAGAAGATTTGATTTCTTTAATTAGAGGTTCCATACCCCCTCCTGATAAGAGGCCCAGGGTAGAGCCAGAGTTGGAAATTTTGGAGCAGGCCTCAGATGATTCTGAGTCTTCTGCTGAGGATATTCAAGATTTTCCTCCTTATTCGGATTCTGATGCAGAGGATTCTATTCCTTCTGCTTCCCCTCCAGAGGATTTTTCATTTTCAGAAACCTTACACTCTATGAGGGAACATTTTAAGTGGGAAGGACAGGATTACTCAGATTCCAGAAAGAGGCTTAGAGAGTTCTTGTTTTACCACAGCACAGACCCTTGGCTATTCCTCCTGTTTTGGATGTTGTTCAGGATGTTTTTCGAGACCTCATTTAATCCAGATTCTATGCCTCCTGCACCAGTTAAACCGGACAGGTATTATAGGGTACCTGAGGCTCATAAATACCTATATAAGAGTCCTAGGGCGGACCCAGAAACTATTAGTCAGGGGCCTAAGGGTGTTAGGGCTTCTGTTGTAAAGAATCCGGTTCCTCTAGATAAGGAAGCTAGAGCTTTGGACAGATGGGGTAAGAAGGTGTACACCTCTTCTACTTTGGCAATGAGGGCTTTAAATTGCCAGTTTCATATGTTGAAATATCAGAATTTCCTCCTTTCTCAGCTAAAATCTAAAGTGGATGCTTTGGCGGAGGGCATAGAGTGTAAAGAATTGAAAGATTTGGTGCATGTTTCTGAACAGGTGGGGAAACATTCTTTGCAGTGTGGCTTTGATGCTTTGCAGGCTTCTTCTAGAGTGGCTGCCACTGGTTCAGTTCTTCGTAGGCATGCCTGGCTTAAGGATCAGAATTTATCTGGACATGTTAAGTCTAGAATTCTGGATGCCCCTTTACAGTCCGAAGTGTTGTTTGGTCCTCCTGTGGAGTCTGTTTTGAAGAAAATTGAGGACAAGGCTAAGTCTATGCAGACTGTTAAAGATTTTTTGCAGGTTCAACCTCCTAAGTTTAGTAGAAATTGGCCTGCTAAGGGGTGGACGTACCCTTCTTCTGATTCCCAGTCTAGGGGTAGATCTAGGCGTGGTAGGGGCAGAGCTCAGAGTACCTTTAGGCCTAGAACCTGGAGTTCGCCTGCTCAATCTGCTGGTGAGGGTAGGGGCCAGTCCTTTCGTAAACAGGCCCAATGACCTGCATTTTCAGCTGCCAGATTCTTCTTGCCTGGCAGCTCCTTTGGGAGGAAAGCTAGCTCTCTTCAAGCAAAATTGGTTTTTAGTCACCCAAGACAAATGGGTGTTGGACATTATAAACAAAGGTTACAAGTTTTATTTCCATACATTGCCTCCTTTCAAAGGTATGCCAGACATTCCTCCTCAGCAAAGGATGGAGGCTCACAAACAGATTTCATTACTTCTTCACATGGGAGCCATACAGCCAGTACCTCCTTCAGAAGTGGGTCTAGGGTTTTATTCCCGCCTGTTTCTAGTACCAAAGAAAGGGAACACTTGGAGACCGTTTTTGGATTTATCTCTCCTCAACACTTATCTGGACATTCCAAAGTTCAAAATGTTGACATTACAACAGCTTTTGCCTCTGCTGGGAAAAGATCACTGGATGGTAACTCTGGATCTAAAAGAGGCTTATCTTCATGTTCCTATCAGGCCCAGTTGCAGGAAGTACCTGCGTTTTCGAGCTGGAAATTTACATTATCAGTTCTCTACATTGCCCTTTGTTTTATCTACTGTGCCCAGAGTGTTCACAAAGGTTCTGGCTCCAGTGATAGCCTTTTTCAGGATGGAAGGAATACAAATTTATCCTTATTTGGACGATTGCCTGATTATTGCACAAGACAAGGACAAGCTTCTTCAGCATCTACGGTATGTGATGGTAGTGTTAAGATGCCTAGGGTATTCTGTGAACGAAACAAAGTCCAGTCTAGTACCCTCTCAGGACATGTGCTTTCTGGGTGTGAGACTGAATACAGCTTCCCAGATGGCCTTTTTGACCCCGGACAAACAGAAAAGTCTTTCACTTTATTTCCATCAAATGTCTCTACAGTCCAGGCTGACTGCAAGGACAGTCCTTCAAGCCTTGGGGTTCATGGCATCTTGTATTCTGGTGCTTCCCAATGCCAAATTGCATATGAGGAAGCTTCAATGGTATCTCAAAAATCTATGGACACAACACTGCCAGGATCTAGACACTGTCATTCAAATGATACCTTGCATTCAGAAGGAATTTTTGTGGTGGGCTCAGGAATATCACCTAAACAAGGGACTCTCTGTGACCCGACCAGAGGCGAGTCAGATTCTAACGACGGATGCCTCGGACAAGGCTTGGGGAGCACACCTCAATGGGAAATGGGTGCAAGACACGTGGCCTGCCAGACTTCAACATTTGCATATCAACTTGAAGGAGATGTTAGCAGTACAATTTGCATTAATGGCTTTCAAGGATTTACTTCACCCAGGGCAGGTGTTGATTCTAACAGACAACACAACTGTCATGTGGTACATCAACAAGCAAGGGGAACTCATTCACCCTCTTTGCAGACAAGCGATGATTTTGTGGGAGACAGCTCTCAGTTACAACCTCAATCTTCAGGCAAGATTTCTACCAGGAGCACAGAACTCCTTAGCAGATGTATTGAACAGACAAATAGTGGATCCTCACGAGTGGAAATTGGATCCTCAGGTATTTCAAAAGTTGACAGTGTCATGGGGAACTCCAGACATAGATCTGTTCGCTTCTCCACTAAATTACCAGTTGCCAAAGTTTTGCACAAAAAGGTTTCATCACACAGCTTGGAAGGTGGACGCTCTGTCATTCAGTTGGGACAATCTTCATGTATATGCCTTTCCACCTCTACCTCTTCTGCCCAAGGTTCTCTTGAAGGCCAGACAAGACAAGCCATCCATGATCCTGATAGCACCGGATTGGCCTCGACAACACTGGTACCCACTACTGAGGAGTTTGGTCCGAGAGCTTCCATGGCCTCTGCCTTTGATTCCACACCTTTTGTCTCAGGAGGGCAATCACTTTCTCAATGTCAGAATTCAGTCTCTGCATCTAACAGCCTGGCATATTCTGTTTTAGATTCTGGAGGTTCTCAGCTTCCACAACAAGTTTTGAATGTTATTTTGGAGGCCAGGAGGCCTAGTACAAGGAAAGTTTATGCTGATAAATGGAGGAGATTTTTTATTTGGAGCAAAGGGAAGGACTTTGATGTTTCCAAGCCTAATTTGAGTGCTTCCTTACAATATCTTACTGAGTTATTAGACAAAGGTTTGTCCTTCTCCTCCATAAAGGTTCATGCTGCAGCCATTTCAGCTAATTATGACTGTGACCCTCCTTTATTCTCTCATCCTTTGTTTAAGCAGTTTCTCAGAGGGGCAAGGAACATAAGACTCCCACGTAGAGCTCCTACTCCTGCTTGGGATCTCAATTTTGTGTTGGAAAAGCTTACTCTACAACCTTTTGAGCCTGCAGCTACGGCCGTGTTAAAGTATTTGTCATGGAAAACTGCTTTTTTGTTGGCCATTACTTCTGCAAGAAGGGTTTCTGAATTACAGGCCCTTATGGCAGTGGAGCCTTTCTTGATTTTTCATAAGGATAGGGTATCTTTGCGTACTAATCCTTCCTTTATGCCTAAAGTGGTTTCTAGTGTGGCCTTAAACCAAACTATTCATTTGCCTACTTTTTATGCAAATCCTCAAAATAAAGGGAGAAGATTTTGCATACTTTGGATATTCACAGGCAGTTGCGTTATTATTTGAGCAGAACCAAGGAGTTCAGACAGTCTCAGCAGTTGTTTGTTTCTTTTGCTTTGGGTTCACAGGGTAAACCTGTTTCAAAACAAACTATTTCTAAATGGATTGGGTTTTGTATTTCTTTGTTATTCCCATCATGGTAAGGAGATTCCGACTGGGATCAGACCTCATTCCACTAGAGCTACTGCAACTTCTACTGCCTTTCTAAGGGGGGTAGCTACAAAGGATATTTTGGAAGCAGCCACTTGGAGTTCAGTACATACTTTTTCTAAACATTACCACCTTCCTCTTTATTCTAAGTCTAGGGCTGGATTTGCCACTGCAATTTTACAGGGCATTTTAGCAGCCCCTAATGCTTTATGATTTTTCCAACCTCCCTTTCCCGTTGCTTTGGGATTCTACCCATAAGTAAGGACTGCAGCAATGTGAGATGAAGAACATAGTACAGTTTTGTACCTACCATAAATGTAGATGTTCAAGATCCACATTGCTGCAGTCCAATTTCCTCCCTCCTTCCCTCTGTAGCTTAGCATGGTTATATGGTTTGGGTGATGGCTGTAGTTGGGCATATCTTTTGGGAAGGTACTCTGTTTTTTGGCTGTGGCCTTTCTTTTAGGGCCTTCTGACATCTGGGGCAAGAAAAGACTGAGGATATGACGTCGGTCATGCGCATTTATACCCTGACGCTCTGATGTCAGGGCTGTGCGCCCATGACCGACGTCAGCCTAATACTTTGGTATTCGGGCCGACCGAGGACAGCGGACTACCCATAAGTAAGGACTGCAGCAATGTGGATCTTCGAACATCTACATTTATGGTAGGTACAAAACTGTACTTTTCTTTCTTAACCTCATACAAATGGTCATAAACGCGATCAGTTAATCTCCTTTTTGTCAGTCCAATGTAGAATGCAGTGCATTTTGTACAAGTAGCTAAGTATACTAAATTTTTTGTTTGACATGTAGCTAAAACATTAAAGTAAAAAGTGAAATCTAATGTAGGATGAGTGAAAACCAAGTCAGAACAGATGTAGTTACATCTGTTACATTTACCACATAGAACAGTTCCTGTATTTAAAGTGGAATTCCTAACATCTAAAGTATAATCTTTGCATAGAATCTGTTTTAAATTGGAGCAATTTTTATATAAAAAAGTAGGATAACTACCAACTAAATCAGTTACTAGGGCATCAGTCATTAGTATATTCCAGTTCCTACGTATAATGTTTTCTAAGCTATTTACATCACTCGTATATTTTATAATATAGGGAATTTTCGTTATACTGTTAGTTATTTTTGATCTAAATGGAACAGACTTCTTAGACACATGTGGAACAGTCTCTAAAGGATGTATAGTATTATTCTTAATGGAACTAACTTAGCTCAGTGTTATAACCTCTATTTAAGAAAAGTTGTTCTAATTTATTAGCTTCTTTCTCTAAGGTTCCTTTGTCCTGACACAACCTAGTTAGTCTGATGAATTGACTCTTAACTATTCCAGGGAACATATGCCTTGGGTGCATGCTACTGAACTGGAGTAGTGTATTAGTCCAAGTTGGTTTTCTATAAATAGATGATGTAATCTTTCCTTGTTCATCAGGAGTCAGAGAGACGTCCAAAAAATCTATACATTTCATGGAGGCTTCCATTGTAAATTTTAAGTAAGTGGTGGTGGTTTCTAAATAGTATAAAAACTGTTTAAACTCTTCTAGGTTACCTTGCCATATTAAAAGGACGTCATCTACAAAACGCTTGTAGAATTTAATTTTTTCAAAAGCAAAACTACTAAATAGATGTTCCTTTTCCCAATTCAAAACCACTAAATTTGCATAGACACGATTTGCACATGGGGTGCCCATAGCCACTCCCCATGTTTGCAAATACGTAATGCCATCAAACATAAAAAGGTTATTGTTAAGCACTAAATCCAGTAATTGACAAATCAGGATTATTTTCTCTGTAGAGAAGTCAGTATCTCTGACTAGCAGCTCTCTAATAGCTTCCAGACCCAACTCATTGGGAATAGACGTAAAAAGATTTTTTACGTCAAGAGTTATTAATACATATTCTTCATTCCCAACATTGAGAGTCACATCTTTAAGGCTATTCAACAGATGATAAGTGTCTTTTAAGATAGATGGAACTGCATCTACTATAGGTCTAAGAAATTTTTCAAGGGCAGTAGAAATTGTCGCAGTAACCCAATTACCACCTGAAACTATAGGCCTAAGGGGTATAGGTTCCACTTGTTTATGGATCTTTGGTAGTCCCTTTATTATGGGAATAGTTGGAAATTCGATGTATAAATATTTATAGAAATCAGGGGTAATTTGTCGACACATAAGTAAGTCATGTAGAGTTGCATGCACATTAGCAACTATGGAACTAATTTCTTTCTGAGAGACTATTAGATAAGTTTCTCGATCAGACAGCATATTTAACATTAAAGAAATATAGTCCACAGTATCCATAATTATAGTTCCACCTCCTTTATCTGCAGGTCTAAAAGTGATGTCTGAAAGTTGTTTGAATTTTTTTTAATGATGTCATCTCATTAGGTGTTAGATTCACATAAGCTATTCTTTTCTTGTCAGCAGAGAATAGCTGATAAAAGTCTCTCTCACAAGCTTTCAGAAAACATTCTAAATTGAAAGATAAAGGAGGTGAGAAATTGCTTTTACATTTTAAGGACACAGAGTCAGTATACACTAACTCACTACTTTGCATAGCAGTAGTATTTTTAAAAAACAATTTCAATGCAATGCTTCTACAAAAAATACGTAGCTCACATAATACATCAGCTAGGTTACTGCATTGTGCTGGTATAAAATTAAGGCCTTTGTTAATTAAACTAATGTCAGATGAATCCATATCATAATGAGATAAGTTAACAAATAAATCAGTCACATTCTTTGTCTTCGTGTCGTTCCGTACCTCTCCTCGGATATTTTCCGTTTCCTTGACCCCCTGCTTTGCGAGTGTCCTCTCCCTTGAAATTGTGGATGTTCTTCATCTCACATTGCTGCAGTCCTAACACTTGGGTAGTCCGCTGTCCCAGTCGGCCCGAATACCAAAGTATAAGGCTGACGCCGGTCAAGGCATTATTCTGACGCCAGGACGCCAGGGTACAAATGCGCATGACCGACGCCATATCCTCAGTCTTTTGCCGCATGGTCCGATGCAGAAGCAGTATTGCGAGTGCAGGTTGGCGTTCTGAAATTTTCTGAAGTCGGAGTTTCAGACCGAATCAAAGTTGGCTAAGTACCCCGTTGGGGAATATTTTGTTTTTCTTGCCTCAGTATTTAACCGGATGTCAGAAAAGTGAATAACTGTATTTCTTGTGGGAAACAGATACCTCATAGGGATTACCATACCTTGTGTATACCTTGCTTAGGGCCTGAGCACGACGTTGTTGGATGTCGCTCTTGTGCTAGATTTAACAAATGCACTATAAAGAGAAGATTAGACTGTGCCAGGTTAGTTTTGCGAAGCTTTGTAATTATAAAATGCCGTCGGATGCTCCGACGCCCGCTTCCAAAAAGCGCAAGGACAAAGCAGCAAAGCCTAGGTTGGAAGAACCGCCTGTCCCGGACGCCGGTTCTTTAGAGGGCTCGGTGGAGCCGGAGGTTCTGCCAGAAGTTTCTTTGGAGTCTCAGGAGAGACTTTACTGTTACAAGATGTGTCCTCTCAGGAGGTAGGCCAGGCTGAGGGGCTTCTCAGGTAGCTGTTCTCCCTCCTTCCTAAGGTGGTTAGGCCCTCCTTCTGTTTCCAAGGCTTCTTCGAGAGGCAGGCCAGGTTTAACTTCAGTGGGTGTCTCTCCTAGTTCTTCAGGGTCTCTGCCTAAGAAACATATGCTTAAAATGGCAGAAGATTTGATTACTATGATTAGAGGTTCTATGCTCCCTCCTGATAAGAGGCCTAGGGTGGAACCTGAGCTTGAGAGTTTTGAGCAGTGTTCGGAGGCTTCTGAGTCTTAGGCTGAAGACTTACAGGAGTATCCTCCTTATTCTGATTCTGATGTAGATGATTCTACTCCTTCGGCTTCTCCTCCTGAGGATTTTTCTTTTTCAGAGACTCTTCATTCCATGAGGGAGCATTTTAAATGGGAAGGTCAAGATTTCTCTGATTCCAGGAAAAGGCTTAGGGAATTTTTGTTTCTACCCCAGCATAGGCCTTTAGCTATACCTCCTGTTCTGGATGTGGTGGAAGATGTTTTTGAAGAGGCTTCCCTGAACCCTGATTCTTTGCCTCCTGCCCCAGTTAAACCGGATAGGTATTATAGGGTGCCTGAAGCTCATAAGTATCTTTTTAAGAGTCCTAGGGCAGACCCAGAAACTGTTTCTCAGGGGCCTAAAGGTGTTAAGGCTTCTGTTGTTAAAAATCCTGTTCCTCCTGATAAAGAGGCAAGGGCTTTGGATAGATGGGGAAAGGTGTATACTTCTTCCACTTTAGCCATGAGGGCTTTGAATTGCCAGTTCCACATGTTAAAATACCAAAATTATCTCCTTTCACAATTGAAGTCTAAGGTGGATGCTCTGGCGGAAGGTATTGAGTGTAAAGAGTTGCAGGATTTAGTTCATGTTTCTGAACAGGTGGGTAAGCATTCTTTGCAATGTGGTTTTGATGCTGTACAGGCCTCTTCGAGGGTGGCTGCCACTGGTTCTGTTCTTCGCAGGCACACCTGGCTGAGGGATCAGAATTTGGCTGAGCATGTTAAGACAAGGATTTTAGATGTCTGCTACAATCTGATGTGTTGTTTGGTTCACCTGTGGAAGCAGTTTTAAAGAAAATGGAGGACAAGGCTAAGTCTATGCAGACTGTTAAAGATTTTTGCAGGTTCAGCCTCCAGTTTAGTAGAAATTGGCCTACTAAGGGGTGGACATATCCTTCCTATGATTCCCAGCCTAGGGGTAGGTCTAGACGTGGTAGGGGCAGAGCTCAAGGTTCTTTTAGGCCTAGAACAGGGAGTTCACCTGCTCAGTCTTCTGGTGAGGGCAGGGGTCAGTCCTTTCGTAAACAGACCCAATGACCTGCCTTTTCAGCTGCCAGAGCCTTCTCGTCTGGCAGCACCTTTGGGAGGAAGGCTGGCACTTTCAAAGAAAATTGGAGTTTAATTACCCAAGACAGATGGGTATTGGATATCATTCACCACGGTTACAGGTTTTATTTCCATACCTTGCCTCCTTTCAAAGGCATGCCAGACATTCCTCCTCTACAAAGAAAAGAGGCTCACAAGCAAATTTCTCTGTTACTCCAAATAGGGGCCATTCAGCCGGTTCCTGCGCCAGAAAGGGGCCTAGGATTTTATTCTCGCCTGTTCCTAGTACCAAAAAAGGGGAACACGTGGAGACCAATTTTGGATTTATCTATCCTCAACACTTATCTGGACATTCCCAAGTTCAAAATGTTGACGTTACAACAGCTTTTACCTCTGCTGGGAAAAGATCACTGGATGGTAACTTTAGATCTCAAGGAGGCTTACCTTCATGTGCCTATCAGACTAAGTTGCAGGAAGTATCTGCGCTGGGAATTCCCATTATCAGTTCTCTGCATTGCCCTTTGGCTTATCTACTGCACCCAGAGTATTCACAAAAGTTCTGGCTCCAGTGATAGCTTACTTCAGGCTAAAAGGAATACAAATCTATCCTTACTTGGACGACTGCCTGATTCTGGCTCAAGAAAAGGAAGACCTTTTTCAGCATTTGGAATATGTGATAGCAGTGCTAAGATGCCTGGGGTATTCTGTGAACGAAATAAAGTCCAGTCTAGTACCCTCTCAAGACATGTGCTTTCTGGGTGTGAGACTGAATACAGCAACCCAGATGGCCTTTTTAACCCCGGACAAACAAAAGAATCTTTCCCTTTACTTCCATCAACTATCTCTTCAGTCCGGGCTGACTGCAAGGACAGTCCTTCAAGCCTTAGGGTTCATGGCATCTTGTATTCTGGTGCTTCCCAATGCCAAGCTGCATATGAGGAAGCTGCAATGGTATCTCAAAATGTATGGACACAGCACTGCCAGGATTTGGACACTGTCATTCAAATAATACCTTGCATTCAAAAGGAATTTTTGTGGTGGGCTCAGGAATGTCACCTAAACAAGGGACTCTCTGTGACCCGCCAGAGGCGAGTCAGATTCTAACGACAGATGCCTCAGACATAGCTTGGGAGCTCATCTGAATGGAAAGTGGATACAAGACAAGTGGCCTGCCAGACTACAGCATCTACATATCAACATGAAGGAGATGTTAGCAGTCCAGTTTGCATTAATGGCTTTCAAGGAGTTACTTCTTCCAGGGCAGGTGTTGATTCTAACAGACAACACAACTGTCATGTGGTACATCAACAAACAAGGGGGAACACATTCTTATCCTCTATGCAGGCAAGCAATGATTTTGTGGGAGACTGCGCTCAGCTTGCAACTAAATCTTCAGGCAAGGTTTCTGCCGGAGCACAGAACTCCTTAGCAGATGTGTTAAGCAGGCAAATCATGGATCCCCACAGTGGAAACTGGATCTTCATGTATTTCGGAAATTGACAGTGTCATGGGGAACTCCAGACATAGATCTGTTCGCTTCTCCACTAAACCACCAGCTGCCAAAGTTTTGCACGAAAGGTTTCATCAAACAGCTTGGAAAGTGGATGCTCTTTCTTTCAGTTGGAAAAATCTTCATGTGTATGCCTTTCCACCTCTGCCTCTCCTCCCAAAGGTACTCCTAAAGGTCAGACAAGACAAGCCAAGGATGATTTTAATAGCTCCAGATTGGCCTCGCAACACTGGTACCCATTACTGAGGAGTCTGGTAAGGAAGCCTCCATGGCCTTTACCTTTGATTCCACACCTATTGTCTCAGAGGGACGGTCATCTACTCAATGTCAAGCTTCACTCTCTTCATCTAACAGCCTGGCATATTCTGTTTTGAACCACAGCAGGTCTCAACTTCCTCAACAAGTTTTGAATGTGATTATGGAAGCCAGAAGACCTAGTACAAGGAAAGTGTACGCAGAAAAATGGAAGAGATTTTTATTTTGGAGTGCAGCAAAGGATTTGGAGGTTTCTGAGCCTAATTTGAGTGTGGCTCTTCAATATCTTACTGAGTTATTGGACAAAGGTTTGTCTTTCTCTTCCATTAAGATTCATGCTGCAGCAATTTCAGCTCACTATGATTGTGACCCACCATTGTTTTCTCATCCTTTGTTCAAGCAATTTCTTAGAGGGGCAAAGAATATAAGACCCCCAATAGAGCTCCTACTCCTGCTTGGGACCTCAATTTTGTGTTGGAGAAACTTACTCTACAACCTTTGAGCCTGCTACTGCTGAATTGAAATACTTGTCATGGAAGACTGCTTTTTGTTGGCCATTACTTCTGCAAGAAGGGTTTCTGAATTGCAGGCCCTTATGGCGGTTGAGCCTTTTGATTTTCCATAAGGATAGGGTATCATTACGCACTAATCCTTCCTTTATGCCTAAGGTGGTCTCTAGTGTGGCTTTAAACCAAACTATTCATTTGCCTACTTTTATGCAGATCCCCAAAATAAGGGAAAAGATTTTGCACACTTTAGATGTACACAGGCATTTGCGTTATTATTTAAGCAGGACTAAGGATTTTAGGCAGTCTCAGCAGTTGTTTGTTTCTTTTGCTTTGAGTTCTCAGGGCAAGCCTGTGTCAAAACAAACTATTTCTAAGTGGATTGGGTTTTGCATTGCATTTTGTTATTCCCATCATGGCAAGGAGATTCCAGCTGGGATTAGGCCTCATTCCACTAGGGCTACTGCCACTTCAACAGCATTTCTAAGGGGGTGGCAACTAAGGATATTTTGGAGGCAGCTACTTGGAGTTCAGTGCATACTTTCTCTAAGCATTACCACCTTCCTCTCTACTCTAAATCTAGGGCTGGTTTTGCCAGCTATTTTGCAGGGCATGTTGACAGCTCCTGCTTCTTTATGATTTGCCAGCCTCCCTTACCTCTGCTTTGGGATTCTACCCAAGTGTTAGGACTGCAGCAATGTGAGATGAAGAACATAGTGCAGTTTTGTACCTACCATAAATGTAGATGTTCGAAGATCCACATTGCTGCAGTCCAATTTACCCTCCCTCCTTCCCCTCTGTGTTTAGGGGTGGTTGTGTGGGTGGGGTTGTACTTTGTAAATTTGTATATATTGTACATATATTTGGTACAGGAGTGTTTGGTGTTTTTTGGTTTTGGCCTTATCTTTTTAGGGTCTTCTGACATCTGGGCCAAGAAAAGACTGAGGATATGACGTCGGTCATGCGCATTTGTACCCTGACGTCCTGACGTCAGAATAATGCGCCTTGACCGACGTCAGCCTTATACTTTGGTATTCGGGCCGACTGGGACAGCGGACTACCCAAGTGTTAGGACTGCAGCAATGTGGATCTTCGAACATCTACATTTATGGTAGGTACAAAACTGTACTTTTTATTGGATAGGGTAAAAAATGACTTGCTTCTTGGGCATTTTTTGGTTTCGCACCTAGTTGGTTGTCATTATGTGTGCTGACAAACGCTAACTGGTTAGGAGGTGGTGTAGCAGAGGATGCCGTTAATTTTGGAAATTCAGTTCCAACAGAATTAGCAACATTAGCTTCAGCTGTAGATGGAAAGGGCATAACAGAATTTCCAACAGATAAAGTAGTAACATCATGATGAGTGACATCATCTATTGAGCGTATAGGAGATACTGGTTTTTGTTCACGGACTTGTGTGGTATTATGTCTTGGCCAAATGAAAATTTGACCAGTTTGAAAATCATTATAGTCCCTCTGTAACTTTTTCAGTTTGACTTGTTTCAATTTCTCACTAAAAGAACTTACTTGTGAGAAAATAGTTTGTAGTCTATTTCTTGCATAGTCCGATTTATACTTTTCACACAAGCTTTTATGAATTAAATCTATTTCATTACGTAACTTAGTTCAAGTGGTAAAAAATATTCATTCAAAAGTGACATATATCTGAAACCTTGTTCAATGTTTAGGTCTTGCCACTTTTTTAAAAGAACCGGGTGATTAGTCCCATAAGACGGCATACAAAAAACACGCATTCCCCTAGGTACAATGCGATAGTGTAGAGAAGCTTCAAGGTGCTGCCTTTGCCAGGCATACCTTTGTAACAGGTACAATTTATCTTCAAAATCTTTGACAGTCAAGTTAAAATCAGCAGTATTTTCTTCAGGTAAAGTGGATACTAACCCATTGGAAGACCCACCTAGTTCCAGAGCCAATAAAGGGTTGGAGACGTGATGTAACAGTCCTTCTGGTATAGTTGAATAATCCCTTGACTCCGGTCTGTAGTCAAGCTCCACAACTGGAGAATCCATCGCGTAGAGCAGTTACCACACAAAGTAAAAGTTACAAAAAAATCAAGAGGTAACTGCAGCTTCAAGAGATCAGGAAACACAAAAAAATCCAATGCTAAACACAGAAACCTGATCTCAACCACGATGTAGTCAAATGGCAAGCTGAATTACAGTCAATAATCCAAAAAGTAGGTCAACAAACGTAGTAATAGTATAAAAAATCTTCTTTAATCTAAAACACAGTGGGTAAAGGTAAGCGCTTTCGCGTGGGCACAGCCACGCTTCCTCAGACAATGAATAACCCCACACACATAGTTTAAATAATATAACAATTAAGAACCAACCCCATTTAATTAATTGTATCAATCAGTGATTAAAGGAACACTGTTAACTAACATTCAAAAAGTTCTTACTCCAAAAGGTTCTTTTAAGGCTAGCTAATGTGAATTCAGCAAACCATTCAATGCATAATATCTAAACCATATTGTGCACACAAAACAAAACAAACAGTTATATGATCACAGGTTAGATAGAAACTATACTTTCACATACTTGTAGGTATAAGAAATTTTTGCAGCGGGAAGATCTCCGACTGCAAACCTACCAAAAATAAGTGTTCACTTAAAACCATTGAACACAAAATAACTGACTTAAAACATAAAATGTGAAAAAAAAAATTTCTTTTAAAATTGAGCTATAAGTATAGTGTTGTTATAGAAGATACATCTAATTCTAAATTAACTGATGTTTAAGAAATATATATATATATGTATTGACGCTAATTACTTCAATTTCAGTTTCAATAAGGAACTCAGTTAGAACGTAGCAGCATAAATCATTCATTACAGAACTAACGATAATGCCTTCTGATATAAGTTCTAACTACTAATAATCAACATAAACTTATTAGAGCCTTGAGGTATAAATACATTCAATTACAGTTATTAACTTTATTACACAAAAGTACAAACATAATAAAATGCCTAGGCTAACTAATCGCTGCAAACATGACTGAAGTCTTACAAAACATATATATGTGTACATAAGTACTATAAAATACCTATATACATGTGTATACAAGTATTGAAAAATGTATATATATAAATACGCTAGTGTCTGCACTTAAAGTATCAATGGCTTCAGTTACAAGGAATATCATGTCAGAAAATTGGCTGCCTTGTTTTTTTTTTTTTTTTTTTTTTTTTTTTGTAATCTGCAGATGTGAAAAGAGTTAGATTCTGAGCAGATGTATTTTCTTACTAAACTTGCTGACTTGGAATCACTTGTAGTTAGCTGTCTATGTGAGATGTCCCTTATTTGGGTTTCTGAATTACTAAACTATTCTTCCATCTTATTTGGGTTTTCTACATTATTAAACTATTCTTCCATTTCTAGCTGTTGTTGCATTCTTGATATGAATGAAATCCCTTAAGTGTTCTATTAAAAGTAAATAAAGAGCGGTTGAAGTAGACATACATTTGACCAACTAAAGGGGAACTCGGGCACCTGTTTTCCTTTACAAAGATACATTAAACTGAGACTTTTGAAAGTTGATAGCTACAGGCTAATTGGCCTACCCAGCCTGCCCATTTCTGCCTATGGGATATGCTGTTAATTCCAACTGAACAACTTCTTCCATCCCACATTAGCTTTCACTTGGGTCTATTCCATGCATTATTGACTTAGTAGTTCACTGTAGGTGAACTGTTTTTCCACAGGGAGGCTGCCTCGCTTTTCTTCTCTCAGTTAAGGAAGGTGGAGCAGATGGATCCTTCACAGTGCATGTGAGCATTTTTCTTCCCATTTTAAAATGTCATATTGTTGTTATAAGCCCTTTGTTTTCATACATGTACAACCTGCTTATTTGTTGTTGATCTTTTAGAGGTACTTGAATATTTATTCCCAGTCTCACCCCTCCCCCCAAAGAATTGTGTTAATCCCTTTCACTGTTTATAGGGGTGTAGATGCACCCTAAGACTGTTGCATTTATTGGAGATATTTTCTTAGTTTAAGTTGATGTAGGTTGTTGACATAGATTGTATTTAGCCGCATGACAGAAATATAGTTTATTGATGATCAACAGTAAAACATGTAGTCACAACACAGCAAATTACAACACACAGAGACAATGAAATTCAAAACTCACAATATTTAACATTTTTTATAAGGGAGCTTTTCACCCTTGGTATCTCTGCTGGATTATATAACTTTGAGATCACTGTGCTTAGAGTAAGTGGAATACTCCAAAGTAATGCAGTCTTGAGGTTTTTAATACAGTTGACATATATTAATCATTTATGCTCACACTTTACAGTATTGATATGTATTCCCTTTCTGAATGGCACTCATTTTGTTTGTTGCCTGCACTTTCTGCAATTTAGTTTGCTTAAATATCAGAGAAATCAAACATTTGTTTATTGTTTGCCATGTAGCTGATGTGATCTGATTGGCTAGGTTGCGAGTTTAACAGCAAAGTCAGAATTTCTGAAGTTAGTAGGCTGTGGTGTCCTGTAAATGTGACTCTGTTATAGAACAGGTTGTGAAACTGAATGCGTTGCTGCAAAGTTGATTTTAGACAGCAGTTAAAGAATTGCATTTTAATGAAAGTGTAGCTTATTCTGTGAAAAGTGAAGATAGTGTTCACGAGGCAGGGTGAATAAATGACTATGCTGTAAATTATAGGTCAGAATACTGAAAATTGCCAGAGACTCGTGGCTACATTCACTGTTTTCATAAGTTTTAACTCTCAAGTTTTCTGAGTAGTAATCTTAGATTCTTTCCATCATAAACCATATATATGCTTTTCACAGTTCTGTACTGACAAATGATTTTGTACTCCCTTTATTCTGGTGGTGGTTAGATTTGTAAAATTGCTTTGATGCCTTTTTTTAGGAAACCAGAGCCATAGCTAGGGATTCTGGTGCCCTGTTCAGTTCTCCTGTCTAGTTGTCCTTCAACTGCAGGTTGAGGAGCCCAAAAAACTAATCTGTCTTTGAAAACTGTAGCAAACTGCTTGCTAGGCTATATCCTATGCACAAAGGACTGAAATGCCTCAGCCCTGACTGCAGTGGAGTATTGGCATTCATTCTTGAATGCAGGTATTGCACTATAATCAGATCGGCATATGATGATCCTTCACCTCAACACCTGGTTCCCTCTTTGCCCCACCTTAGCTGTTGCTGTGTGTGTAACTACCTACTTTCATGTGTGGTGTGAAGAAATTGCTCTGTTGTAAGTTACAGGTTAAACTTGTGACTGCTGTAAAAGTCATGTAGGTTTTTGCCACAGTCAAGCTTGTCAAGTGTCTATAAGCATAAAGCAGTAGATGCATTTTAGAAGTCATTGTTAAGAGGAGAATTGGTGGAAATGAGAGAAGGAACATCTGCAGGGTGCTAACCAAAGTATTCAGGTAGTATACCATTGGCACCTGTTATGGTTATGTATCAAACAAATGTAAGGTAGTAACAGTAGAAATAGATTGTGGCAAGTTTGAAGTTTAATTCTGTTTGGATAGTATCTAGTGAAGTGTTTCACTTTTACTATACATTTCTACTCTAAGGGAGATTTTCCTGGTTACTGCTCACAGTCACTGCGATTGGTAGCAGTAATTGATAGAATTACCTACAAACACAGTCTGACTTCATGAAGTAAGGCCTAGAATAGGCATAATTTATGGCAAATATCAGGGGTGGCTCATGGAACAGGATTGCTGGGTGGTTGTCCCCCCCAAAGTATAATTAACTCTGTATTTGTTTTTAAATCGTATATTTTGTTTCTTTAAAACTAGTCAGCTTTCCCATTTCAGAACTCAGAAGTCAATTCCAGTTTCTTTTAAAAAGCTCATCATTTATGCATACACCCACATAGAGAAAAATATGAGTAATGCTTATTACATGTCATCCTACCATTTCGGGGGTGGGGTACAAATGACATTTTGGTGGAGACTGTTCGGATGGTAGATGAAGCAGCAAGAACTCTTTCCCATTGGTTCAGGCTACATCAGATGACAGGTCTGTGAGGCAGCCTGAATCAAAAAGAAGAAAAAACACAGTGACTCATGGACAGGATTGCAGGTGTGGAGGAGAGCTTCCTTTAAATTAATTTCTTTTCTTTTATTTAAATCATCTGTCTCTACTGCCAGCCAGCCTGTAGGACAGTTTGTATTTCTTGATGGATAATAGTGTTTGCGCACATGCGTGTGTAGCATGGTTGCAGTGAATTGCACTGTGTGTCAAATAACAGCAAGTTGAAATACATTACTGTGTCCATTATGTATGCATTTATTCATTCAGATGATCACATATTGGCATTTGAAGTGAGAAGAGCCAGTAATGTGGCATTAATTATTGGCAGGTATGTATGTATGTGTTTCAGTACACTTGCTTGTACATGTGGGGTGGGTTGCAGAGGATTGCACTGTGTGTGACAGACAACATTGAGCTGAAATACTCCTGTCAGTTTTTGTGTGCACAGAGGGGTTGTAATAGTTTGCACTGTATGTGCTGGTGAGGGGCATGCAGTTGGCTGTCCATGAAGGACATCCCCTCATTTCTACAAGGGTCATTCCATTGTAACTGCCATGCAACTCCCCCTCCGAACATGATTAGTGGTCTCTCTAGTCTCCACCAGGGAGATCACACCAGCCAGTGTGCCACTGAGTACATATAAACCATTTCCATCCCTTTGAGAAGCAAGTAGGCCACACCCATTCACTCCTTCACCTTTCCTTGTCTGACTCCTTCAGTACTGGGACAGTTAATCGAACCCTGGTTAACTGGGTCTCTGTAAAGGCTCTGTCCTTCTGTGCCTGGAGCCATGATCAGTAAAAGACTTACATTTGCCATGGTTAGCCATTAAATGATTTCCTCATCAGAATTATTACCCATAAGTAATTTTTGGTAATAGTTTCTATAAAGAATGTATTATGTAAATAATTTGTTTTAATCTTATTTTGTGAAAGTATCTTCTAATTTTTTTTTATCATTAAGCCTGTTCCTGAATGATCTGAGCATATTCTATAGACACTTTGTCAATTTTTATGTATCTTGTCATTTATGTTTGATTTGATATTACAACCTATATGAGAAAAAAAGTTTTGTTTTTCAAACCTGTATGTGTGTATTCAGCTGTACCTGACTTTGTATGCCTCCAGCTCTCACCAGAATATCAACATAGTACTTAAATGTTTCATAAAGCTATTTATGGCATTTTAATATTTGGCTTATGTGATGAATTTGAATGTTAAGCTATCAAGAACGTCTTGTATACTTAAGTACATTGGTTAACCATGTAAGTGAAATGGCCCATGGCCCATTTTCAGACATTTTGCAATCCAAGTAATGAACATTGTGTACCAAAGTTAAATGCGCAGAAAATGTGAAGTACTTAGTAATTAACACAGATATTAAAATTTGCACACAAATGTTTTAGGTTAAGTGATACAATAATTTTTCACTGACTTGTAGTACTACATAAAAATGGTAGATTAAAGCTAATTTATAGGCTGCCTTTATATTGACTACATGCTAGGGCAATATTTAAAAATTAGGAGTGAAAGTCAAATTCTGAACTGTAGCCTGTGAAAGACTGGAAATTGTACAGCAAATATGCAGTACTGTCTGAATAATATGGAGGACTACAGTATGAATTAATGTGGTCTTAAGAAAATTACAGATGTTTGTGTTTAGTGGGGGTAGGATTCTTTGAAGATAGTGTTTGTAGCGCATGTGAAAGACAGGGGCAGTTTATTGAACAAGTAGTCCTTTTGTGTCCTAGGGCCTTTTTACGAGAGAGAGAGATGTTTTTGATTTATGACGTATATTTTATTTTATTACTACTTGTAGGTGTGCATTTGATTTTTCAGACATGTCTATATACCTTTCAAGAGGTGTCCATAAACAAAGAGGAGATAGCCCTGTACAGTACATGTTCATTAACTCTTCAGAATTTAACTGGCAAACAACATTAAGTATTAGACGTTGAACAGCAACAGCATGCTCCCTTTCCATGAAGTAAGATTTGTGTGTGTGTATATATATATATATATATATATATATATATATATATATATATATATCTATATATATACCTGAGTGCGGTCTGTTAGGGGTTGCATTTGGCTTGTGAAAGAAGTGTGAGTGCTTGCTGCCATTTAAAAGATTGGCTGCAGTGTGTGCATGGGAGTGTGTTTATTAACTGTAACAAGGAGCTTGTATATTCATTCGCAACAACTTTTGTTGTAAAGATAGGAACAAGCTGTTATATGGAAATGCAGTAGTAGTTTTCCTAATGCAGGAAGATAGATTTGTTGGCTGTCATCAAAGTCTGGATTTTTTCTTTTTTTTGAGAGGTGCTAACTGGGGAAGTAAATGCCAAGGGTAAATTGCCCCATTTGCAGCTCTGGTACTGTGGTATAAACAGCCAAAATCCATTAAAAATAATTTTCAGGTCTAGGATTGGAAGATACTTTGTACTGGGTAACTGTTGCAGTTTTATCATCTGTTATTCATGTTTAGGCATAGTTCTAACCTTTGTGTAGATCCCAATTTTGGATTTGCATATCTTGCATTGATGAATATTGTAACATCACATACTGCGCTAGACTAGGAAAGCAAACTTAGCTTATGTGCAGAATATTTCTGCTGCTTGTAGGTTAGGGATATTGAGCTAGAAGTATGCTGTTAGAAAAGTTTTTTGCCTTTGATTCTAAAATTCAGGAATCTGTGCTCGACATAACCATAAGCCAGAACCTTCACTAATATATGGGGTTTTATCGTGCCAAGGATACAGCAACCAGCCAGCTTCCAAAATCTTTCATCCTGTCCCCCACTCTGCCACATTGGTTGCTTATAAGCTAAACCATTTTTGGAGGGAGCTGTAGAAACAGCCAGAGGGAACAAAAGTCTTCAGTACTTTCTAACCATCTCGTGCAGATGCATCTTTGAGGCTCTTCAGGATCAGCAGTCATCCTAAGCTTTCCTATCAGACAGACAGACAAGACCCCATTTAGACAGCCCTTATATATTGATTTATGTTATTAGAAGTGCTTTTTCTATTTCTACCTATTTTTTTTTTGTCAGAATTGAGTACATTACTTTAAGAATACTGGCTTTTCAGGGATGTTGGCAGATGTTCCTGAAATACCACTATTTCAGTCCTTGAATTACTTTCTAGGTATAAAGTGTCAGCTTGACATATAGTGGTTTATTTTATACTAGTTTTTGAGCTAAACTGATATTTTTATTGATCAGAAAGTGCATTTTTTTGTAGAAGACACTGTGTTTTAATTTAATGCTTATGTATACTTCATGACAACCTAGTTTTCATTTTTAGTGGCTGTTCACTTCAGGGAAAGTATCTCTGTTTTTACACAAGAGTTGGTTGTGTGCTGTATATCTAACTTTGTGTTATGGAGATGACATTTTTAAAAGGGTTGTGTGCGCTTAGATGAACTAAGTGACAGCATACACTTTCCAACCTATGCTTGTTAAGGTAACTTTCCATCAGTCTGACTTCCTTCCTAGCTACAGAATGGATACCTATCCCAGTCTTGCTCTTCCTTTCTCTTAACATATGAAAACAGAAAAAAAAACAAAGCGTGAGCCCTTGCCTTCAGTGCAGGGTCAGTCAGTGTCCCAGCCGCTAGTATGTGTCTCTGCAGTGGCTAGTGCTGTTTCCTCAGACCACTGATTGGTTAACTTGAATCACTCTGATGTAGTCTTGCCAGCCACTGTGGACCAGGAGTCAGTCATGTCTTCTTCAGCTGCCCCATTATCCAATGTGGGCATGAGAGAAACATCCATCTTAGGTGCTAGAAACACCTCAGGAGGGTCTTCACAAGGTGGCAGGGGAAAGAGACTTCTTGCTCAAAATTATATACTTTCCCCTTCACAGTCTTCCTCCAGTGATGATCCTAGAAAAAGAAACAGAACGTTAGTCATTCTCATACCAGAAAGATGGTTTCTTTGCGTAAAAACAGTGATGTTCTTACATTATCCAGGAGTTTGTTGCTGACTTTGAGTACTGGGTGCTGTCGCTCATCCCTCTACACTTAGAAGACAAGCAGGAGGGGTAGTTCTTTTAAGATACTTCATTACATTGAAACACATCAGGATGGATAGCAGCATCAATACATATAAAAGAACTAATTAACAGACAGAGCTTACTCACATGCATGCTTACATCTCAACAGCTAACTACAAAATGGTGCTCTGTCCCTGCACATGCTCAGTAATAAATACACTTACTACATGCCCACAGGAGGTTTTTAGAGATATGGACACTGATCTACATCCTCCCTCTTAAAAAAGATTGCCCTTTATCAAAATAAGATTACAGTTAGGCATGCATCAATGTAGACAATCACAAAAATAAACACAATGCTCCGGTTGTTTATATTGTTCATGTCCAAGTCGCTGTATATCTGGAACATGGTCTGGAGATTCAACCGGATCTTGCGACATAACTATCAGGACTGGGCTTAGCAACAGGAATAGGTTTTGGTGAACAGCTCATCTCAGTAACTTCAAGATTCATCTCACGAAGGGAAATGTTCTTTGGAACAACTTCTGGAACTGGAACACTGGACAACTCACTCTGAGATGGTCTTTCTCACAGGGTAAGTGCTGTGGTTCAGACTCGGACACCGGTAGCAAATGTCTCAGATTCCACTTAAAAACTGCTCCTTGTGATTCCACAATGTACGAACTTGGCTCTGGGCAAATATTCTTCACAATTCCAGTCTGATCATACCCTTTGAAAATTTGCATCCTTACCACTTCTCTCCTCGTAATGTATTGAGCGGTTTGCTGGTCTTATTGTAGTAGGAGTTCTGGGTTATGCATTTCTTCAACAGATTGGCTTTCACTGACCAGTTAGTTGTTCTTGACACATTGAACCAACACTTGACTACTGATTGATTATGTGGTTCTGGTTTGTCTCAATGGAAGTCTTTGAGCAGGTGAACCAAGATGTTTATCACAAGAAATATTTCTGAGATTCAAGAGATTCAGGAAAATGTCACTGTTATCTTGTTTTGACTTCTCTAGTAACTGTTTTGCACTTTGGACTTCACATTCTGCCAAACCATTTGACTGCTGATACTCTGGGCTACTCATGACATGAGTAAAGTCCCACTCTTCGGCAAATGTTCATCGTGCATACAGCTGCAGTCATGACAGATGGGTTATCCTGCCGTCAGGCGGGTCCTCGGTCGGCCGAATTCCAAAGTCTAGGTCCGGCGTCGGTTGTCGTCGCTTCTTCCCTGACGTCAGTGCAGCAGGGGTATAAAAGAGCCAGCCAACGCCATCTTCTTCAGTCTTTCTTGCCACGCGATGCCCGAAGCAGAAGCAGTTCGCAAGTGCCGGTCGGCCAGCTCCTGAGATTTACGAAAATATTTCAGCCGAAATCTTCTTGAAAGCTAAGCACCCCGTTGGGGAAACTTTTCTTGCCTCAGACCGATGTCCGACAAAGTTAATAATTGCATTTCATGTGGGAAGCAAATACCGCATAAGGATTTCCACTCTTTCTGTATTCCTTGCTTAGGCCCAGACCACGATGTCTCGGCCTGCCATTTTTGTGCTAGATTCAACAAACGCACTATTAAGCGTCGGACGGAGTTCGCTCATCACTTTTTTGGTAAAAAATGTAATTACATTATGTCGTCGGATACTCCGACTCCAGTTTTGGGTAAAAGACGCAAGGATAAGGACCGACATACGAGGTCCGCGACTTCTACTGACACCACGCTAAGGCCGACTACCGGTTCTCCGGTTCTCAGCGAGGCGCCTACGCAGCCCCTGACTACCGATGACACTTCATTACCGGTGTCTTCTGTGCCCGAGGTCGCAGGCTCCTCGGCCCCGACTCCGACTACAGATATCAACGCCACTTTTGGCGGGGAAACCCAGAGTTTAGACAGGCCTGCCATTTCTCAAGGTGTCTTCAGGCCTTCCTCCTTCTCCATTAAGGCTTTCACAAAATCTAAAGCAGCCATGAAAACTACAAAACAAGGACCACAGACCCCCTCTCAAGGCCCCATGCCTAAAAAACAGATGCTCAAAATGGCTGAGGATTTGATTACTCTTATCAGGGGTTCTCAACCCCCCCTCGGACAAAAGGCCCAGATTAGAGGAAGACTACCCTTCCTCAGATCAAGCCTCTATTACCTCTGAACATTCTGAGGACCAGGAATATACATATTCTCCTTTTGAAGACTCTGATGCAGAGGAGTCTATTCCCTCGGTCTCCCCCCCTGAGGATTACTCTTTTGGGGAAACCCTACATACTTTGAGGGGACACTTTCAATGGGAAGGCCAGGATTACTCAGATTCCAAGAAAAGGCTCAGGGATTTTCTCTTGCTCCCCCAGCATAGGCCTCTGGCTATCCCTCCTGTCTTAGATATATTAGATGGTGTGTACACAGAAGCCAGCCTCAACCCAGATTCTTTACCTCCGGCTCCTGTTAAACCTGACAGGTATTACCGGGTTCCAGATTCACACCAGTTCCTATACAAAAGCCATACTGCTGACCCAGAAACTATTTCACAGGGTCCCAAGGGAATTAAGGCCTCTACTGCTAAAAACCCCATTACCTTCAGAGAGATTCCAGAGCTTTAGAAAGGTGGGGGAAAAAGGTGTATACCTCGGCCACTTTAACCATGAGGGCATTAAACTGTCAGTTCCATATGTTAAAGTATCAACAGTTTTTATTATCTGAGTTGAAAAGCAAAATGACACAACCTGAGCAACCAGATTTAAAAGAGTTGCAGGATTTGTTGCATAGTGCAGAGCAAGTGGGTAAACATACCTTACAATGTGGTTTTGATGCTTTAGAGGCCTCATGTAGAGCTACTTTACAGGGTCTGTCATATGTAGACATGCTTGGCTCAAAGAACAAGCCTTACCAGATCATGTCAAAGCTAAATTACTGGATGCACCTCTTCAAAAAGATGTATTGTTTGGTGTTAAAGCTGAGGAGGTACTAAAGAAAATGGAGGAAAAGGCGAGATCAATGCAAACAGTGAAAGATTTCCTGCAGGTACAACCTCCACATTTCAGCAGAAACTGGCCTTCAAAAAATTGGTCCTTTCCAGCCACGGACAGACCTCAAAGAGGCAGATACAGGCGCCCGAGAGGTAGAGGGCAATCACAAGGATCATTCAGAGGCAGGCAATGGCAAGCACCAACCCCAAAAGGTGGAGAAGATAGATCACAGTCATTCAGAAAGCAGACACAATGACTTTCCCCTTTACCTGCCAAGCAAAGCTTTAATGGCAGCACCTTTAGGTGGAAAACTGGCATTATACTCAAAAAAATTGGCATACTGTCACAAAAGACAAATGGATCCTGGACATTATAGACAGAGGCTACAGATTCCACTTTCACACCCTTCCAAAAATGAGAGGCATGCCAAACCTGCCACAAAATCAAAGGGCAGAGGCACAAAAACAAATTTCAGCTCTCATGGACATGAAAGCTATTCAAGAGGTGCCTGCAAAAGAACAAGGTCAAGGGTTTTATTCCAGACTATTCCTGGTACCAAGGAAGGACAAAGATTGGAGACCCATTTTAGATCTATCCATCCTAAACACATATTTACAGGTATCAAAATTCAAGATGCTCACATTACAGCAACTTCTTCCCATGCTGTGCAAGGAGTCTTTGCTGGTAACATTGGACCTCAAGGAGGCATACCTGCATGTCCCTATCAGACAAGTTTGCAGAAGATACCTCAGATTTCTTGCAGGTTCAACTCACTATCAATTCTCTGCATTGCCCTTTGGCTTATCTACTGCGCCCAGAGTGTTTACGAAATGCCTGGCATCAGTAATTGCCTTCTGCAGACTTCAAGGAATACAAATATACCCATATCTGGATGACTGCCTGATCCAAGCGGACAGCAAGGACATACTTCTGAAACACCTGGCGTTTGTAATAAGACTGTTGAACTTTCTGGGATACACAGTCAACAAAAAGAAATAAAAACTAATGCCTTCTCAAACTATAATTTTCCTGGGTGCCAGCTTGAATACAAACACCCAGATGGCCTACCTCACGCCAAACAAGGGCAACTATTTCAATACTTCAGCAAAATGACAACCTTCACCAGGCTGACTGCAAGGAAAGTCCTGCAGGCTCTGGGATTCATGGCATCTTGCATTCTGCTGATCCCATGTGCAAAGCTGCATATGAGGAAACTTCAATGGTACCTAAAAAACTTATGGTCGCAACACAGCCACAGTTTGGAAACAATTATACCACTCATTCCATGTCTTCAAAAGGAATTTCTGTGGTGGGCTCAAGCATGCCAAAGAAACAAAGGTCTCCCTTTCTGCATACCCCAAGCAAATCAAATCATCACAACAGACGCCTCGGACTACGCCTGGGGGGCACACATGAAAGATCAGTGCATTCAGGGAAAATGGTCCCAAAAAGAGAAACACCTGCACATCAACCAAAAGGAAATGCTAGCAGTGCAAAATGCTATTATGGCCTTCAAAGACCTACTGCATCCAGGTCAGCTATTGATAAGGACAGACAACACCACAGTGATGTGGTACATAAACAAACAGGGGAGAACTCATTCATACCCCCCTGTGCAGACTAGCCATGACCCTTTGGAACACAGCTCTGGAATTGCAAATCCAACTTCAGGCACAATTCCTGCCAGGGAAGGAAAACACACTGGCAGACAGCCTAAGCAGAAATATGACAGATCCACATGAATGGAAGTTACATCCTCAAGTTTTCACAAAGATAACTCAGGCATGGGGACAGCCAGACATAGATCTCTTTGCTACCCACAGAAATTACCAACTGAAAAAATTTTGCTCAAGGACCTATCATCCGCAGGCCTGGAAAGTGGACGCACTTTCCTTCAATTGGACAACATTGACAGTCTATGCCTTTCCGCCTCTCCCTCTGCTGCCCAAAGTTCTACTAAAAGCCAAAGCAGAGAGGCCGAAAATGATTCTCATTGCTCCAGACTGGCCAAGACAACACTGGTATCCACTCCTGAAGAGCCTGACGCATTCCCCACCATGGATCCTACCTCTAGTGCCTCTTCTGTTGTCCCAGCACAACTTCAAAACTATTCACAGCCAGCTCAAAACCCTAAATATAGCCGCATGGAGAATCCCTTGATTTCACAACAGACCCTCCTCTCCAAGGAGGTGCAGGATGTCATCTTGGAGGCCAGAAGACCTTCTACTAGAAAAGCCTACTCCGCCAAATGGAAGCGGTTTTGTGCCTGGAATCAGAAAAGGGCCAGAATCCTTGGGTAATAAACATACCTCAAATATTACAGTACCTAGCTGAGATGTTAAACAGTGGACTTTCCTTCTCCTCCATCAAAATCCATGCTTCAGCCATTTCTGCACAATACAACACAGATCCTCCTTTATTCTCTCATCCTCTCTTAAGACAGTTCCTCAGGGGGCTAAGAATATAAAACCCCAAGGAAACCACCAGTCCCTGCTTGGGACCTCAACTTCATATTGGAAAAACTGACCCTTCCTCCATTTGAGCCAGCTGCTTCAACAGAACTACAATATTTGTCATGGAAAACAGCCTTCCTTCTGGCTATCACCTCAGCACGCAGGGTTTCGGAACTACAGGCCCTCATGGCTGTGCAACCTTTCATCATTTTCCATCAGGACAGAGTTTCTTCTGAACCAACCCTACCTTTATGCCAAAGGTAGTATCCAGTGTAGCCTTGAATCAGACTATCCACTTACCTACCTTTTACCCTAACCCACAAAACAAAGGGGAAAGACTACTGCATTCCTTGGACATTCACAGACAACTACGTTATTATTTGGATAGGACAAAGCCATTCAGGAAATCCGAGCAACTCTTTGTGTCCTGTGCTACAGGTGCTCAAGGAAAGGCTATCTCCAAACAGCCAATCTCAAAATGGATAGCCCACTGCATACGCTTTTGTTACTCATTTCATGGAAAAGCTGTGCCATCTAGCAGGTCCCATTCCACAAGGGCCAAAGCTACCTCTGCAGCGTTCCTCAGGGGGGTTCCTACCAAGGACATTTTGGAAGCAGCCACTTGGAGTTCAGTGCACACTTTCTCCAAACACTATCACCTTCCATTTTACTCAAAATCTAGAGAGGGATTTGCCACAGCTGTCTTGCAGGGCATCCTTGCTTCTCCTAGTTCCACTTAGTGCCTGCCACCCCTACTTAGCTTTGGGATTCTACCCATCTGTTATGACTGCAGCTGTATGCACGATGAACATAGTACAGTTTTGTACCTACCATAAATGTAGATGTTCGAGTGCTCATACAGCTGCAGTGCAGGTTTCCCCCCCTCCATCCCCTCTTAGGACAGGCCTTATGACAAACACCTTCTCATACAACCTATTTGGTGTATTCTTTTGTGGTGTATTTGCTTGCAACTACTGTTTTTTGATTATTCTATATTGCATCATTACACAAGTTTATGTTTTGCCTTCCTTCTGGGGGCACCTGACATCTGGGGCAAGAAAAACTGAAGAAGATGGTGTCAGCTGGCTCTTTTATACCCCTGCCGCACTAACGTCAGGGAAGAAGCGACGACAACCGACGCCAGACCTAAACTTTGGAATTCGTCCGACCGAGGACCCGCCTGACGGCAGGATAACCCATCTGTTATGACTGCAGCTGTATGAGCACTCGAACATCTACATTTATGGTAGGTACAAAACTTTACTTTCTTTTGAACTGTTGGCTTGTAAACTGCATGCCATTGTAAAAAAATAACTTTGTGTGGCTTTGTACATGGAAATCCGCACATCTGGTTCAGCTGAAGTGGTTCTTTCTGTTGATGTGACTTTGTACTATTACATACTGAACAAGTTCAAAGTACTCTCTCAATATCTTGTGACGTAGAAGGCAAAAATACTAATCCTCTCGCCCTTCTTTTGGTAGAGTCTGCTCCAGGGTGACCTTGCTGCAAGCTAGAAATGTACTCTTGTTGCAAGAATTTTGGAACAATAACTTTTGAGCCTTTCATAATCATACCATTGTCAAACAAAATCTCATCTCTGTATGGAACATAAGGTTGCACTTCTGGAGGTAAACTAGATTGCGTTGACGCCGTCCTTCTTTGAGAAAATGGTTGATCTTCTGTAAAATTGGATCTGTGGCTGTGTGATCTCTCAGCTCATTAAGACGCGTAGAAGAAAACTTTCTCACTTCCATGACTTCAAAATCAAGTTGCTCATTGTCATGCTGTTCGGTGGTACTTCTAGGTGGTATGGATAATGTATCAGCAAGATAAGGAAGTTTGCCTTTCTTGATGACAAGATTGAAATGATACTTTTGCAGTCTCAGCATCATATGTTGCAATCTGGCTAGAGCTGAATGCATAGGCTTTCTCAAGATAGTGACCTAGAGGTTGATGATCTGTTTCGATTTGGATAGGTCTACCATACACGTAGTCATGGAATTTGCAAACACAATTGCCAAAAGCTCTTTCTCTATCTGAGCATACTGCATTTCAGCTTGGGTGAGAGTTCTGTATGCATAAGCAACGGGTTGACCCTGTTGTAAAATGACTGGACCAAGACCAAGTTTTGAAGCATCACATGAAAGAGTAACTGGCTTGTGCACATCATAGTATGTGAGAGTAGGCAGACTGGCAATTCTCTGTTTCAGGACATCAGATGCTCTCTGGTGGTGTTCTAACCAGGCCCAAGATGCATCTTTACATGTTACCTCTTTGAGTGGTGCTGATATTTGACTCAAGTCTCGAATGAACTAGGTAGATGTCCTTCAAGGATGCATCTGCAGTCATAACAAATGGGTTGTCCTGTCGTCAGGCAGCCCTTCAGTCGGCCGGATTCCAAAGTCTGGGTCTGGCCTCGGCTGGTGTCGCACTTCACCCGACGTCATCTCTGCTGGTCTTCGGGTATAAAGGCATCAGCCAACGCCATTTTCCTCAGTCTTTCTTGCCGCATGGCGCCCGAAGCAGAAGCTGTTCGCAAGTGCCGGTCGGTCAGATCCAGAGATTAATACTACCGAATACAACTTCGAAGACTTCTAAAAGCTAAGTACCCCGTTGGGGACTCTTTCTTGCCTCAGCCGATGTCAGAAAAAGTAAATAACTGTTTAACCTGTGGGAAACAAATACCTCATAAAGATTTCCACTCTTACTGCTTACCTTGTTTAGGCCCAGACCACGACGTAGCAGCTTGTTTAGCCTGTGCTTCATTCAACCGACGAACGCTTAGGCGTCGGTCGGAGTTTGCTGAACAGTTTTTCGGCTCAGAATTTGCGTATATTATGCCGTCGGATCCTCCGACTACCCAAATAGTTAAGAAACGCAAAGAAAAGGACCGACACTCGCGGTCCGCGGTTTCGGCCGAAACCACGGTAAAGCAAGCCGCGAGTGTCTCGGTTTCGGCCGAAACCGAGCAAACGGTTCAATCTACAGCCGAATCCATGACTACTACCGAGGCCCCTTCTAACCTAGCTGAATCAGCCTCTGAAATTTTGCCTACAAATGTGGTTTCTTTAGAGTTATCGGACACCATCCCTTTGGATGTCTCTACCCCAGCACGTGGTGCTGCTAGGCCTCCTGCAGCCATGTCTATCAAGGCCTTTGCCAGGGCTAAAGCAGCCAAAACTGCTAAATCAGTGCCTGTTAAGCCCCCATCTCACAGGCCCAGCTCCAGTTCACAAATGCTTACTTTGGCAGAGGATCTCATATCTTTAATAAGAGGATCCCAATCTCACCCAGACAGGGCCTCACAACCTCCTGAAAAGAGACCTAGAGCAGAGCCCCCAGAGCCAGATTCCTCAGATGACTCTTCAGATGACTCAGACATTACAGACCATCCAGAGGCTCCTCTTTCTACTTATGAAGATTCTGATGCTGAAGAATCTATTCCTTCTGCCTCTCCACCAGAGGATTTTTCTTTTGGGGAAACCTTACATGCCATGCGAGAGCAATTCCAATGGCAGGGACAAGATTTCTCAGATTCAAGAAAAAGGCTTAGGACCTTTTTACACTTACCGCAGCATAGGCCCTTAGCTATACCTCCTGTTCTTCCTGTTGTGGATGATGCATTTAATGATGTTTGCACTGCTCCTGATACTTTACCTCCAGCCCCTGCTAAGCCTGACAGGTTCTACAGGGTACCGGACACTCATCACCACTTATACAAGGCCCCTTTTGCAGATCCGGAGACCATCTCCCAGGGACCTAAGGCAGTTGCTTCGACCTCAGCTAAAAACCCTCTCCCTTCTGATAGGGAATCCAGGTCCTTAGAGAGATGGGGTAAAAAAGTATACACCTCTGCTACTCTCTCAGCTAGAGCTTTAAACTGTCAGTTTCATATGATCCAATACCAAGAGTTTATGCTTGATCAGCTAACTAAGAAACTGTCCTCTGATGAGTCCTTAGATAAGAAATATGTTCTAGAAATGGTGAATAACATTCAGCAGGTTAGTAACCATTCTTTAAAATGTGGCTATGATGCACTGGAGGCTTCTTTTAGATCAGCCATGACTGGCACAGTTATAAGAAGACATGCATGGTTAAAAGAGCAGGTTTTGCTGGATCATGTTAAAGCAAAGCTTTTAGATGCTCCTATGGACAAGGTCAGTCTATTTGGTTCTCCTGCACAACAAGTAATGAAGAAAATGGAAGAGAAGGCAAAATCTGTACAAATAGTTAAAGATTTCTTACAGGTACAGCCCCCAAGGTTCAGCAGGAACTGGCCTTCCAAAAATTGGTCCTTTCCAGACTCCTCTAAAAATCAGAGAGGCAGGAATAGACGTCCCAGCGGCAGAAATCAAACCAGAGGAGGTGCCTACAGGGGACGCCAGTGGCAAGGCAATAACCAACGAGGCACGGATGCAACCACTACCACTGCAACAGGACAATCACAGTGACTTGGTTCTAACACCGCCTACCAGGGAACAAATAGCAGCACCTTTAGGCGGAAAGTTAGCCTTATTTTCAAAAAACTGGCACTATATCACAAGAGACAACTGGACTTTGCAAACTATAGACCAAGGCTACAGGTTTCATTTCCACACCTTACCAGCAAAAGAGGAATGCCAAACCTGCCACCAAATCAAAAGTCAGAAGCCCTAAAACAAATAGCTCACTTAATAAACATGAGAGCTGTGGAAAGGGTACCACCTACAGAACAGGGCAAGGGATTTTACTCCAGACTCTTCCTAGTACAAAGAAAAGAGAACAGTTGGAGACCTATTCTCGACCTGTCCGCCTTAAACACATTCATCATCGTTCCAAAATTCAAAATGCTGACCCTACACCAACTTCTTCCCATGCTGGGCAAGGAGTATTGGTTGGTAACTCTAGATCTCAAGGAGGCATACCTGCACGTCCCCATACGACCAATTTGCAGAAGATACCTCAGATTTCTTGCAGGATCAGAGCATTATCAATTCTCAGCATTGCCCTTTGGCTTATCTACTGCGCCCAGAGTGTTCACGAAATGCCTGGCATCAGTAATAGCTCATTGCAGGCTTCAGGAATCCAAATTTATCCATACCTGGACGACTGCCTGATACAAGCGGACAACAAAAGCAAGCTGACACAAGACTTACAAAGGGTCATTTGCTTACTACAAGCCCTGGGATACACAGTCAATTTAAAAAAGTCAAAACTGATACCATCCCAGACAATAACATTCTTGGGTGCAGAATTGGACACAGTAAAACAGATGGCTTTCCTAACTGCAGAAAAGCAAGAACAACCTCCTCTGTACTTCTTGGCACTAGCAAAGCAGAACAAACTAACAGCAAGAAAAGTACTACAGGCCTTGGGGTTCATGGCATCCTGCATAATCTTGGTCCCCCATGCCAGACTGCATATGAGAAAGCTACAGTGGTACCTAAAGAATTTATGGTCTCAACACAAGCACAGCTTAGAAACCGAAATACCACTAATTCCATGCCTGAAACAAGAGTTCCTATGGTGGGCTCAGACCTGCCAGGCAAACCCAGGATTGTCCTTCCACAATATTCCAGCAAGCCAAACCATCACAACGGACGCCTCAGATCTCGGTTGGGGGGCACACATGATGGACAAGTGCATTCAAGGCTTATGGACTCCAGACCAACTACACCTGCACATAAATCAAAAAGAAATGCTGGCAGTAAAACTAGCAATCCAGAATTTCAGACCATTCCTCAAAGAGGGACAATTGATGATAAGGACAGACAACACCACAGTCATGTGGTACATCAACAAACAGGGAGGCACTCATTCATACCCCCTATGCCGAATGACTCTGGACCTCTGGAATATGGCTCTGAACTACAAGATTCAACTACAGGCAATATTTGTACCGGGAAAAGAAAACACCCTAGCAGACATGTTAAGCAGAACTACCTCGGATGCTCACGAATGGATGCTACACCCGGACATCTTCAAGGCCATCACAAAAATGGGGAATACCACAAATAGACCTATTTGCATCCCCACTAAATCACCAGCTCAAGAAATTCTGCACAAGGACATACCACCCTCTTGCTTGGAAGGTGGACTCTCTATCATTCAATTGGAAAGGCCTGACAGCATATGCATTTCCACCCCTTCCTTTGATGCACAAGGTACTACTGAAAATCAAAGAGGAACGACCAAGGATAATTCTGATAGCTCCAAATTGGCCAAGACAACATTGGTATCCATTACTGAGGAGCATGTCTCAAGGAGGAACGTGGTCTCTACCCCTGATTCCTTTAATGTTGACTCAGAGCAACTACAACATCTTGCATCCAAACCTGAAAACTCTACAACTCACTGCCTGGAACATTACATAAGAGCATCTAACCCAGATTTATCCCAAAGGGTTAAAGACATTATCCTTGAGGCCCGCAGACCTTCTACTAGAAGGAACTATGCAGGAAAATGGAAAAGGTTTGTCATTTGGAGTACGGAAAGAGGGAAAGATGTGTCAAAGGTAGATATTGCCAACATCCTGGAGTATTTGGCAGAGCTCCTACATACTGGCCTGTCCTATTCCTCCATCAAGATACATGCATCAGCTATTTCTGCAGAATACAGCCTCGATCCCCCTGTCTTCTCGCATCCCCTACTCAGGCAATTCCTCAGAGGAATTAAGAATGTGAAACCTCCTAGGAAACCACCATTACCAGCATGGGACTTGAATTTTGTGCTAGAAAAACTGACACTCCTTCCATTCGAACCAGCAGCAACAGCAGATCTTCAACACCTATCCTGGAAAACTGCTTTCCTTCTGGCAATTACTTCAGCAAGAAGGGTTTCGGAACTACAGGCTTTAATGGCAGTACAACCCTTCCTGATCTTCCATCAAGATAGAGTATCCATGAGAACTAATCCTACATTTATGCCTAAGGTGGTATCCAGACTGTCTCTAAACCAGGCAATCCACCTACCTACCTTCTTTCCCAATCCACAAAACAAAGGGGAAAGACTGCTACATACCTTGGATGTACATAGACAGTTGCGCTACTACCTGGACAGAACCAAGGGCAATAGAAAAACTGACCAGCTCCTAGTAGCCTATGCAACAGGAAGGGAAGGAAAAGCAATTTCCAAACAGACAATCTCAAAGTGGATAGGAAATTGCATAAGATTCTGTTACTCCTATCATGGAAAGCAAATTCCACAGAACATAAGGCCTCACTCTACAAGGGCTACAGCCACTACCACAGCCTTCTTACGAGGAGTGGCTACCAAGGACATTATTGAGGCTGCTACTTGGACCTCCGTGCATACATTTGCCAAGCATTATAACTTACCTCGATACTCTAGATCCCGAGCAGGGTTTGCCACTGCAGTGTTGCAAGGGATCCTAAGTACACCATAATTCTTATTCCTCCTCCCCTAGTTTGGCTATGGTATTCTACCCATTTGTTATGACTGCAGATGCATCCTTGAAGGACATAGTACAGTTTTGTACCTACCATAAATGTAGTTGTCCGAACAGGATAGCATCTGCAGTCAGGATTACCCACCCTCCTTCCCCTCTGTGGTACTCCTAGGGTATTGCCCACCTAATAGCTAGCTGGGGGGGATCTCTTATGGTGTATTTGTTTGTATATATGTACATACATGCATATTTTCTTTTTGTATTTGCCTTCTATTGTTTGGAAAACATTGGCATTTACCCAAAAATTTAGCTATCCAAGAGGGCTACTGGCATCTGGGGCAAGAAACACTGAGGAAAATGGCGTCGGCTGATGCCTTTATACCCGAAGACCAGCAGAGATGACGTCGGGTGAAGTGCGACACCAGCCGAGGCCAGACCCAGACTTTGGAATCCGGCCGACCGAAGGGCTGCCTGACGACAGGACAACCCATTTGTTATGACTGCAGATGCTATCCTGTTCGGACATCTACATTTATGGTAGGTACAAAACTGTACTTTAACCATGCCAAGAAAAAAAATGTACTCTTGCTCAAACACTCTCTAGTTCTCATCAGTATAATTATCAAACACTAGTGGACCTGGTTTTCGAAATCCTTCAGCCATGCCAACAAAGTATATGTATTTGTGCATACAGTGAAAATATGACCCTTGTAATTATGTATGAACAAGTTGCTTCTCTGCATGTTTGCCATTAAACACAAATGCACAGTAAAGTCTTCAAAACACTGTACTTTGTGAAATATGCTCCAAATGGCTGCATTTGCGAAATAACTTTACTGTAACACTGCACAAACATGTGAACACTTCATAAACTTCTGATAAGTCGGATAGCCTCAGTTAATACAAAAAAAGTACATGCTTAGCAAAAAAAAAAAGCGATCGTTTCTCTTATTTTATCTGTTTTATGCAATTCTGACTTTATTTTAAACACTTTGCATAGTATTTCGAATAATTCTATCAATATTGGACATTTCAACTTATTTTAATATTATTTAGAGCAGTCTGTATGCTTTGTTTCATATTTTGCAAATAAAAAATAGTTTGAGCAAGTTTTAACATTAGAAATTCATTTCTGACCTGGTTTTTTTTTTTTTTTGCAAATTATACATGCAGTTTCCAACAGTAGCTAGATGCCTCTCGAAGTCAAAGTAGAGAAACTGGAGTTCTTTCTGGCCATTAGATGTGCCGGTTCTGACACCATGTCGCTCATCCCTCTACACAGAAGACACGCAGGCGAGGTAGTTCTTTTAAGATGCTTTATTACATTGAAACATATCAGGATGGATAGCAGCATCAATTAAATATAAAAGAACTAATTGACATTCAGAGCTTACATTCATGCATGCTTACATCTCAACAGCTAACTACAAAGTGGCACTCTGTCCCTGCACATGCTCAGTAATCAGTGCTCTTAGTATATGGCCACAGGAGGTTTCTTAAAGAGATATGTACACTGACCTACAGGTGCCAAGTGCCTCCTCCTGGTATCTTATTCCTCCACACCAAAGGATTTGAGGATGCTTTTTTTCAGATGATTTTGATATGGACAGAGAGAGGGTTCTGTCACCTGAGGATTCTGTGACCCAAGATTCTGACTCTTTAGATAGTGAGCCTGAACCTGAGCAAACGGAGACCTTCTTCTTTTCTGAGACTGTCTCTAGACTTCTTTAAAGACCGTGTTTGCTTCAGAACAGGTGGATGCTGCTCTGAATTGGGCAAATATCATGTATTGGAACAAGAAACCCCACATAATGCAGTCCCATCCATTTGGAGGATGATTTTAATGTTGACTCCAATACTTCTTTTTTTTTCAATAATAGTTCTTTGTTATTTTTACTTGTTAATACAAACATTCAACAGAGAAATACAGAGGTAATATCCAGACAAATCATATTGTATATATGTTGCTAGAATGTTGATAGACTCCAATACTTTTGATTTTCAACTATCAGTACCTAAAAAGGCAGACAAGACTGTATAAAGTTACTTAGTCTAATATAGATCTCCTTTCTCATGTTGGAGCAGATAACAGCAACTGTTTCTCCTAATTGCTTCTAATGCAGACAGGTTCCTTACCACCCTAGCACAGTTCCCTGGGGACAAAGAAGGTAAACTACTGGACAGACTAGGTAAGAGATTCTTTTTTTCCTTTGCTTTGGCTTTTATAATTCTTAACTACCAGGACTATATGTGGAAGTTTATGCTGAAATTCGCCAATATTTTGAGAGAATTTTTTGCTTCCCAGCTTCCTGAAAGTCATACTTGAATCTGTCTACTGCTAACTTGTTTCAAGTTTCTGAACATGCTTTTAAAAGCATGTTTGATTGTGCTGATGGTGTTTCCAGGGCTTCCGCTGCAATCTTGAGAGGATTTGTCTGGGTTGTTGTTTGTCTTTTCCACTTTTCCTGGTTAGAGGGTCGCCACAGCAGACCTCTGGTCCGCTAATGATTGGCAGTAGATTTTTTTGGTGCCGAGTTGCCAGCCTGACGCCCAACCTTCAGCGAAGGCACTCCCATTCATGCATGTCTTTCGGAGGCCACTCGACCGCAGGGAGGACATACAGACTCCACACAGAAGGCACTCCAGCCGTGAATCGAACAGGAGAACCTCTAGCTATGAGGCAACAACGCTACCGCTGTACCACCGCGGCTTAGATTTGTCTGGGTATGTAGTCAAAAGTTTTCAGGTGATTTAAGTTAGAAAATCTGAATTCCCATCTGGATAGCAGGTTTCACAAATTTTTGTATACTCATGAGGTTTTTTTGAACATATTTTTGTGTAATTTTTAGAAATGTGTTTTTTCCTAGTGGTTTTTGTCAAGTTTTTTTTTTAATTTTTTTGTTTTAGGCTGTTTTAATATTCAGAGATTTACTTTGTGTTTTGGATATTTATGTCATATTACTGTCATGGATCTCATCCAGATCCTTAAGGGTTTAGCAGCAGATAAGGATAATGTGAGCATTTTTGAGGCATCCCAGGGTGTGTGTTCTCAAACATTTGGGAATATATCTAGTGCTTCATCCTGTCCAGATGTTTTTCAACAGATGTATGCTGCTGTGACGGAAACGAGATCTAATGTATGGCATCTTAGAGTATTTAAAATTTACAATAAAGGCATCACCCATAGAGGGCTTAGGGTGTGTATACAACCCTAAGATAAAGGTATGGATGAAGCTTTATATTGTGATTGGCAAGAAGCACAACAAACAACCTCAATTCTGCTTG